>NC_047656.1:13827004-14127004 GCF_902201215.1 Prunus dulcis | reverse complement strand
TTTTCATTTGAAACAATTCATTACTTAGAAGGACACGATGTTGTAGCTAAGAACTTTAATCAAAGAAACCTCAAGTGCTCGGGAATCTGGTATTCCATGGCAAATACATTCGTTCACCGATGTGCAGACACTCTTTGGAAAACCACCATAGCCAAGAGGTGACGGGTAGGCACCATTATCAATTATCATTTGGTGAACAGCTTGGTCAATTTCATCTGTCTTTATGCCTGGCTGCCAATAGAAGCAACCAATTAAAACTTTCATACAGAGCAAGACACCCACCTCTTACATCTCAAGAATCTATCTCCAATCACTTATTAGCTAACAACAAAAACTAACAATAGATTGCAAAATCTTGAATGCATCATGCACTAGCCTAGTAGCTTGACAACGACAATGACCAAAAGAAAAAGGGAAAGATCAGTTCAGTAAATATCATACAGATTCACACTCCAACATCTAGTTTTACTAAATCCAACTCTAGAATCTCTAAGAAAGTAGCAAATTGAAGAAAGACCTTTCCTTTCTTCTTCCTTTTTTGGTTTGTTTGGGGGACCTGGGACTTTTGGAAAATAAGCAGGCTGAATCTTCACTACTGTAAAGAACCTTTTTTTTTTTTTTCTGGGCAAGAACTTGGGTTTTCAAGCATTTTCAAATCGTTTTATACTGTAATTTTGATTACACTAAGGGAATGTTATTTAACAAAGTAAAGTTGTCGCCTTCAATCAACACATACGCTCTCTGCATTAATCGCCTACACGAGTCTTATCATCAATTCCTATGGTCTCACCAGCCTTCCCCTTATGTTAAAACCACTTAACCAGAGTAGTCTTCGTTCTTCGCTGCTATCAGCCTAGCCGTAGTTGGCCACATGCTTTACCCTGTCCACATGCTCTCTCTCTCTCTCTCTCTCTCTCTCTCTCTCTCTCTCTCTCTCACACACACACACACACACAGAGTTCAGATCTAACAGCTTTTCTCTCAGTAGAATCATACACTTTGCAATACTTTCTCCCATCAAGTACTTCTACTCTACATGCATTAACAGAGAAACCCTCAATATTTCATTAGGATATGAGGGCTCTCTCTCTCTCTCTCTCTCTCTCTCTCTCTCTCTCTCTCTCTCACACACACACACACACACAGAGTTCAGATCTAACAGCTTTTCTCTCAGTAGAATCATACACTTTGCAATACTTTCTCCCATCAAGTACTTCTACTCTACATGCATTAACAGAGAAACCCTCAATATTTCATTAGGATATGAGGGCTCTCTCTCTCTCTCTCTCTCTCTCTCTCTCTCTCTCTCTCTCTCTCTCACTCACACACACACACACACAGAGTTCAGATCTAACAGCTTTTCTCTCAGTAGAATCATACACTTTGCAATACTTTCTCCCATCAAGTACTTCTACTCTACATGCATTAACAGAGAAACCCTCAATATTTCATTAGGA
This sequence comes from Prunus dulcis, assembly GCF_902201215.1. Taxonomy (NCBI): domain Eukaryota; kingdom Viridiplantae; phylum Streptophyta; class Magnoliopsida; order Rosales; family Rosaceae; genus Prunus; species Prunus dulcis. The sequence continues at coordinate 14,125,547 of NC_047656.1, read as the reverse complement.
TATGAGGGCTACACGAGAGAGAGAGAGAGAGAGAGAGAGAGAGAGAGAGAGAGAGAGAGAGAGAGAGAGATTTTTTTATTCTGGAATTGTATGAAGTAGGCAGCCACTTTTTCAGGGTTTAGGCAGGTAAAGGATCCGCTTTTTCAGGGCAGTTGTTTATACCCTTTAGTGGAAATAGACTACATTTTTTGGACAGCATAGGTCTCAGCCATTCAAATTCTTTTCTACAAAGCTCTATTTGAATGTAATTGTGTATTAATACTGTATGGTTCCTAAACCGATTGTTATTTTCAATGTATACTTTGCTGCAAAAACAAATAAAAATTACTTCAATGCCAAACACAAGCTTCTGACATAAGGGAAAAAAATAGACCTAAAAAATCATTCTACAGAGAAAGTGCAAACATAGATAAACAAGCCAGAAGCAGAACAGTCACCTTGACCAAAGTCCCAGCAAATTCTAGAACCTGTGCTGCAAGCCTTCCGGAGGCTCTCATGCATTCTATCCCCTTCTCATCATGCACTTCGGGTCCACTAGCAATTCCAGGCGGTTTTTTAGATTTGACATAAGGAGGCATTGGTATATGATCTGGAACAAGGCGATGTGGTGAAATTTTTCCAGGCCTTAGACGTTTGCGCTTGGTGTTTAGAAATTTATCTGCATTTCTGCTCATTTTAACAAAATATCCATCACTTACGAGTTTACAAAGACGTATCTGCATATGTATCTTACATGATGTGCATTACATAATTGAAAATCATGCAGTGTTTCAAAATCCCAGTCCAGAAACCTCATCGTCATATAAAAACCCAAAAATAGAGCCATGATGAGGTCAAGAAATAGATCAAACAAGCTAGAAGCTAGTAAGTAATACTATAATATCATATGTAGTCATTTGAACTTCTACAGACAACATTTATACAAAATGGGAGCCAATTGGTATGATTTATTCATACACCTTTTAACAGTGTCCCAAAGTGCATAAAATAATACTATTATGCCCGTGTTGTGTGTGCCTCTGTGTCTATATAACACATGTGAGTACGCAGAACGTTGCATGCCATACCTTCCATTGAACAAAAGGTTGGTCAAGCCAGAAAATCTTTTGGATAACTGCATTGAAACATGCTTGCTTCCTGTGTATGAGAATTTGAAACCAAGAAAATAACAATGACCATCACTATATTCCCATGTTTAAAAAATAGGAAAAACAAGTGCATTAAATGTTGATTTCATAAAATTGTCAAGGACTCTAGGCTTTGGTTTATAGATTCTTAGAAACTATTGGTATTATACAGGACAACTTTTACATTTCCAAGAAAAGGGCTCAGTTAGGCATTAAGGTTTCATTCATTTGGTATCAAAGAACTTTTATGTTTCATTCAAGTCACACAATCAGAAATAACAAAGCATGGTTGTAATTGTATGTGGTATGTTACAGTACAGCAATCTCAATTACCAATAAGCTAGGTTCACCAAAAATTATAACACCTTTTCATGCAAATATAAATAACTCACAATGACACGCATTCATCATTTGACTTCTAAACTGATTCAACCTTAGGGAAAAGATCCAAAATCAGATGAAAAGAAAAAACTCTGCATAACATGTGAAACAGAAGCTGCATCAGAAATATCATTATCAATAACCAAAAATTAAAGAAGTACAAAAGTGAAGGACCAGGACCAGGGTTGTAACGGAAGAGTTGGTGAGCAGGCTGCTTTGACTGATGGAGGCAGTTTCCCATAAGAGAGGAGAGGATTTTGGGTTGCACAACACACATTGCGCTTGCACTTACAATTCTCTCGCTCTTACATGGTTTGGCTTCTGACCCCTCTCTCTCTCTCTCTCTCTCTGACTCACATTCCTTTTATCTGTGCATTTTGGGTTCCTGGGATGGGCCATGCTTGGCTTATCATTATGCCCTCAAGTGCCCTGAATGAATTCGCAAAATCCTGGCTAACTAATTAGTTGTACAAATTGAAGGCCGGTCACATGGGATTAGGCATTAGGACCAAGCTCATCCAAAGCTTTTGAACACAAAGTATCCATACTTCTATTCATTAGATATTTCATTTGTCCCATTTCCACATTCAAACCAACTATTTCCAGATGGCTTCACCGATCCTTGGGCATCCATTTTCTTTCTCACTCGTACAGCTTCATCCCATCTTCCAGCTCTTGCATATATATTTGACAGGGTGACATAGTGCCCAGCATTTCCCGGTTGCAACTGGACTAATTGTTCAGCAGCAAGCTTTGCAACATTAACATTTTGATGGGCTTGGCAGGCAGCTAACAGAGCTCCCCAAATACACTTATCAGGCTCCAAAGGCATCCTATTAATAAAACTAACTGCATCTTCAAGTTGACCATCACGTGCCAGCATGTCAACAATGCAAGCATAATGTTCCATGCTGGGGATGACACCGTACTCCTTCATCATACTGTGAAAGACTTGAAGGCCCTCATCCACAAGACCTGCGTGACTACAAGCTGACAAAACAGAAGTAAAAGTTACAGAATTGGGGCAAATCCCTGAATGATTCATCTCTTTGAGAAGGTGAAGAGCAGCTCTTCCATGCCCATGCATTCCAAAGCCTCCAATCATTGAGTTCCATGACACTAAATCCCTATTGATCATGTTGGAAAATACAGAGTATGCAGACCCAATGCATCCACATTTAGAGTACATGTGGATCAGTGCATTCCACACCGGAACAACCAAATCAAAACTAATTTTCCTAATGAAGGCATGAATTTGTTTTCCAAATTTCAAATTGCATGCTGGCAAGATAGTGGATATTGTCGTTTGGTCAACGTTGATGCGTGCTCTTTGCATTCTTCTGAAACTGTCAAGTGCCATATCCTCCAGTCCTAAATCAATAAAGCCAAGAATCATGGCATTCCAAGAAACAACATGGGCTGGGTTCATTAATTTAAATACATTTGTAGCATCATGAATTCTACGGCAGTTGGCGTACATTGTCAACAATGCAGGGCCGGCTGAGTGGTAAAATGCAACGCCAGATTCCCTTTTTATGCCATAACCGTGGATTTCTTTTCCATTTAGCAAAGACCCCAGATGCCGACAGGAGACAAGGACAGTAGAAAGAGAATCCAAATCAGGGTCAACCATGCTGCTTCCTATCATATCCCTGAAAATCCTCAAGGATGCTTCATGACTCCCAATCCTTGAATATCCTGATATCAAGGTGGTCCATGAAATGATATTAGGCTCCTTAATCCGTTCAAAGATTCTCGTAGCCCCGTTACAGTGCCCCATTCGGCAATAAGCATCCATTACTGTATTCAAAGTGACAATATCAGGCTCACAACCACCCAAATTCATACAATCAAATAGTTCTACTGCCAATCCAAGCAACCCATTACACACGTATCCTGAGATCATTGAATTCCATGACCACAAATCTCTTCTCACCATCTCATCAAAAACCCTTTTAGCACTCCCAATATCCTCACATTTTGAATACATATCTATCAATGAATTGCAAACTTGAAGATTAAGGTCAAACCCACATATTATCACATCTTTGTGAACCACAATTCCCACTTTCAAGCGCGACAACTGTGCACATGCCCGTAAGACCTTAGGAAACACATACCCATCAGGCAAAACATCATTCAAAATCATTTCAACATATGCTCCTACACATTCTTCATGCATTCCGTGCCTCGAATAGAATCCCAGGATTGCAGTCCAAGCAAAGACATTTGGTTTTAACAAGTTGTCAAACAACTTCCGGGAAGACACCAAATCATCACAATCAGCATACATTTGGACTAATTTCGTGACTATGAATGGGTTTTGATCCAACCCACATTGGATTATCTTTTGATGAGCATGCTTTCCTTGATTTAGAGACTTCGAATTGCTGCATAGTTGTAGGTAAACGCTGAGTTCAGAAGGAGAGGGGGCTTTGCTATTGGTTGTGGACAAGATTGAGATTGCTCGATGAGCGCGCCATACTCTTAACTCCTTTGGGATTTTAGCGTAGTCAAGGTCAGTGGCAACTGGGACTGAGAAAAGAGAATTTGTCGGGAATTTAGATTTGGCCACTGAAGAATGGGACTTTAGTTGGGGAGACAGAGAAAGGGTAGTGACATCCAAAGGGAAAAAGTTTGTATCTTCAAGAAAAGAGCTCAATTAGGCATTAAAGTTTCGTTCTCTTGGTACCAAAGACCAATTTTTCAGTTCAAGTCATACAATCAGAAACACAAAGCATTAGGGAAATTGTATCTAGTTGATATAGCTATAAAAGCAGTCTCACAAAACCAATAAGCTATGCTAGCCACAAGCTATGACACCCCATTTCATACAAGTATAAACACTAGCAAGCATACTATTGCACCCTTCCTTCGACTATAAGCCCATTCAAATAGAACATAGAATTGAAACCAAAGCTGAATCAGAAATGTTTTAACTTCAGAAACCAAGACTGAAAAATAAAATAAAGAATAAAAGTGAAGGAGCAAGGACCTGGGTTGTAGCTGAAGACTTGGTGAAGAGGCTGCGCTGACTGAAGCAAGCGGTTACCCACAAAAGTAGAGAGGATTGTGGGTTGCACAGCACGCATTGCGCTTGCGCTTACCATTCTCTCACTCTTTTATACAACAGTTCGGCTTCTTCGGCTTCTGTTCTGGCTTTCTGCTCTCTCTCTTCCCTTTTTATCCGCTAATTCCCCTCTTCAACTTTAATCTGCGAGGGGCCTAGCTTGGCTCCTGATTATGGCCACAACCACAAGTATCCGTATAAGGTTAAAAGTATAAACATCATAAGTTGTATAAAATACCGGCCAGGTCGTTACATGGGCTTTATATTCGGATCAAGCCCATCCAAACCTTTTCGCGTGCGGTATCAAAAGTCGTCCACTGCAGGTGAGTGATTCATAACAGTATATAAGGTCTATATATTATAGATCAACGGCTATAAATCAATCAGGTCTAAATTTTTTTTTTAAATAATATAGCCGTGCGGCTATACTTATTTTGACACGTGGCATCTTATCGCTAGCCGGGAGTATAGCCGATCGGCTATAATCGGGTTTTTAATTTTTTTTTAAAATAGTATAGCCGGCCGGCTATACCAAATTTTTGCTTTTTTAAATTAAAAAAGTAGGTTTTATTAATATGTCTAAAAATAGTATAGCCGCGCGGCTATACGTTTTAATATATATATATATATATATATATATATACTGGGATTTTTTTCCTTTTAAATTTTTTGCTCCGATATTCGTTTATGCCCCACGTGTCAGAATAAGTATAGCCGCGCGGCTATAATATTTTTAGAATCATCGAGTATAGCCGTGCGGCTATACTTAAAACCAATTAAAAAACATAAAAAACTGATCGGAAGCTATTAAACGAGCAAACGAGCAAAATTGAATATGACAACCCAGTAGCTATTAAACGAGTAAACAACTGAATATGACAACCCCAAAAAAAAAAAAAAATACCCATTTCAGTTTTTACGTAAAAATTTGAAATTGTACACAAATTGATCAGAAGGGCATCGAATTGAATCGACCCAAAATTTGCTTACATCGGGAAGGCAATCGTTCAGCAAAGAAGGAGATCCATATAGGTTTTCGAGGAGCTTGAGATTATGCTCCAGCGAGTTTCTCAGTCGCCAATTCGCTTCTCGCAAAGCCTACAATTCTTCGTCAGTGGTGGACGCGGAGGCGGTGGTGTCGAGGCTTTGGTTTTTGGGAATGAATCTGGGCAGTGGGGTGGGGCTAGGGATTGGGGTCGGGAAGGGGTGGCTGCTTGGGGCGGATGGGTTTTTGTTTTGTTTTAAAAAATAAAGAGTTTTATAAATTTTATGAATATTTTACTACACCTAAACATAAAAACAGGCAAAAATATGGAATTGATTCTTAATATTATAATCAAAGGGTATTTTATGAATAACGGTGGGTAGATAGATAGGATTGTATTTTTTTAAAATTTATATGGTGGGCGGCAAGAAGATAAGTGAGTTGAGAAATAAGACAGGTGAATGGAAATAGCAGCACTCAAAAAAAAGGCACCGCCTAACGATAAAGTACCACGTGTCAAAATAAGTATAGCCGTACGACTATATTATTTTTTTAAAAAAAATTAGACCTGATTGATTCATAGCCGTTGATCTACAATATATAGACCTTATATGCATATACAGTTAAGAATCACTCACCTGCAGGTGGACGACTTTTGATACAGCATGATGAAAAGGTTTGGATGGGCTTGATCCGAATACAAAAGCCCGTGTAACAACCTGGCCTGCATTTTATACAACTATTTTTTAAAATAAGGTCTATATATTATAGATCAATGGCTATGAATCAATCATATGTTCACACACGACTAACCATAAGCATTTTACATGTTTAAATCATCAAAGACCATGAATCAATCATACGTTCACACACGACTAACCCTAAGGTTGCCAGCTGCTCCTGATATTCGGCTAAAACCTAAGGTTGTACTTTCTGTGCATGAAAAGCTAAGGACTTGGGCTTGGATTGGATGTGTTTCAACCATGCAAGAAACTCTAGCTCTTTTATTTTATTTTCTTGTTTTTTTCTGAGAAACTTTTTGTACAAGTCTATAAGACAAACCCCAAGAAAATGATAGGGTATATTCCAAGCATCAACTTCAAAACAAGGTTCACCACATCATATATGCTCACATCTGCCTGCTGAACTTTTCTTCTAGTCTGAAAGCAAGAGCGTCCTTTGCTTTAATCCAAGTCTCCTAGTTTTGTCTGGGCGTCTTCTCAGTTAATTTGAGTTACCAATTGGAAATTTGGCCATCTTCTCATGACATTTTAGTTGTGCGTGTGTGAGAAAAAGAGAGAAACTCACCTCCCCTATATTTTAGACAAAATTTGTATTAAAACAAATTAAGTTTAAGTACGCAAAATTCAAAGAAAGACAATAGAAGAATGACATTAAGTCACAGCGGGCCATATTGGGTACTGCAGGGCTTCTGAGGTACGTAATCAAAGCCCTCCATAGTCCGCCTGCATTATGAAAGACCCATGGCCACGACGACATGTTGTCATTTTCCAACTCCCCAAAACGACAAGGTTTGGAATTTGATGGTGCATTTGCGTCGTTAGCCGAATATGATAATGGGCTTGGGCCATATCGGGAGGCCCACATATGATGAGACTCGATGTGACGGCCCACAGACGACTCACCACCACGTGTTGGAATCTTAAAGCATTCTTCACAATTGGAGCCCCCACGCTTTGGTTTCTAATTTGACAGTGATTGACCGTGACGGGCACGTTAGAACATGTCCTGCGTATTACCTCGTTGGCCTATGGCTATGGGTCTTTCTCATTTTTATAAAGCCAAATTTAGGGAAGAAAATAAAATAAATACAAGGCAAGTAGGGTTGGGGGCTGAGAAAATATGGTGGATAATAAAATAAAAGAGAGAGTACATGCATATTTTGTGCTTTCTTTAATATTTATTATAGGAAAATTTGAACTTCGAGCATATTTTAATGTTGGGAAGAGAAGTTATCGGACTAATAGCTATACCTTTTTCTTTCTCACACACACATTCAAAATGCAATGAGTATCCGAACTTAAGACCACATGTATACAAATCAATACTCTTTTTCATTAGGCTAACCCCATTTGCCAACTTGTCAAAATACACCTTGAAAATTAATTGTGGATCAAATAGAGACCACAAAATTGTATTGAATTAAATAGAGCCAGGTAACCTCAAGGCTATGCCGTTATTACACAGACAAAACAAACCCGCAAACTCAAAACCCATGCTGCGTTTAATGTGGAATTTCTGGGTCTGGAGCTGCGTGTTTCCTCGTTTTATAGATTATATTTATAAATAATAAAAACATTTATTAATATTCAATTATATAAATATGGTGATCGCGGCCTCTTTGTTTATCTTCTTTTAAAAGTAATCTCTTTTTCCCTTCTCTATTAGCAGCACTGACTGCTCGGTGGCCTTCTCTGTCTCTGTCTGTCTCTCTGTCTCTGTAGCAGACACCACCAAAGCTATCAAAGTAATAGAAGGTTCTCCTGCTCCATATATCATCCCAAATGGTTGAGTTTTATTACACCACAATTCACAAGCATCAACTTATCCAAATTGAAAAAAAAAAGTTTCAAATACATGTAGGGTTTTTTTTTTCTTTTGTTTTTTTTTGGTACTGCCACATGCATAAACATGAGAATCACATTTCCACCAAGAAAAGACTAAAATAAAACATGAGGAAGCACATTGCCATCTCTCCATATCGATCGCACAATTTTTGCACTCATGAGAAATGACTGAGCAATATTTTTTGGGTGTCCCAAAAACGAGCTAAGGACAAGTGCATAAATCCCCCAACAAAGTATAGTTCCAAATGGTCCACAACGTAACAAGAAGACTGTTCTAAAAAAAAATTGCACCATTTATATTATGTATGCATTTGAGCTTGGGATATTTTCATGGACCACTTTGACAAAAATAAAAGACTGTTAGGTTTTGGCATGTGATGATCATAATGTCAATCTATATCCTCTATATATATAAACGGATGATGAAAGTGTTTGTTTCTTTTTATTAAAACAGGGCGATCTTGAATCATTGCTCTCAATTTTTTATTCATTTCCCACACATCTTGCATATAAAATTCAACCATGTATTCATTGCCCGGAATTTGATAAGGTCATTTGAATTTGAGAGGGAAAAGTGTTTTGTAGCATTATCTTCAAAAACCCTTGTTTATGGGCTACAAACTACATTAAAGCTCTTCTTTTCAAGACATATATACATGATAAATATACATATATATGTTGAAGTTTGTAGGGTTTTTTTTAAAATAAAAATAAAAATGTTCGCTTACTAGTTTAATGGTATTTCTCTTCCCGATATTAAAAGAACTGTTCCAAGTTTTTGTATCTCTCATTTTTCGTTAATTAAAAGAAATGAACAACTCTTTGTTTACTGGTGAGTTGTATATTAGTAGTTTATCTAAAATCCCCCCTACGATCAAATTCATTTTATGATCAGAAAATCCAAGCATACTTAGCCCTCCATTCAACAACCCTTTGGCAATTTGATCAATTGTTAAGGTTTTTTTTAGTTCTTTCCCAATGAAAGTAAAGATCAAACCTATATATCTAGGATTCCAATTCCCACACTTGTGTTAGGATTAGGAATGTAGGCATGCACCATTCCTTGTTGGCCATGAAGTCAAAATTTCGCATCATTTTGAAAAGAAGGTAATCAATGAAAAGACACACAAGCCGCAAAAGCTCCTGTACGAGTCCTCATCACTTTTAAAAGGGTGAGACTGATCAGAAGGTGGGGGGTCCGAAAGCTCCTGTACGAGTCCTCATCACTTTTGGAAAATGAAAGGACCATTTGAGCACTATCAGTGAAGACATGTTGTGGACAGAAATGGATTTCTCTTCGAAAGCTCCATTGCCTTCATTTCAATTCTGCATTTACTTCCATTTCACTCTTATCTCTACACACACACTCACCTTGAGATTCCTCATGATGATATGCTTTTTCACTTTCTTTCTTTTCTCCTTTTCCTCTCTCTCTCTCTCTCTCTCTCTCTCTCTCTCTCTCTCTCTCTCTTCCATTTCTTTTAGCAAAACTGGTCATTAGCATCATAAAGATAACAAACTTAAAGTTCTTTAGTCATACTTTTGAATTTTGGCTTGTAACCATGGTCTATTCTGCCATGGACAGTGTCTCAATTAAAGTCTTGTGTATCTCACTTTTTCTTTTGAAAAAATTTCTGCCCTAGCTAGCAGAACAAATAAAGAAAAAAAAATTCTGCCTCGGATCCACCATCCATTATTATTTTTAACCTAAACTTCCCTATCATCAATCATATGCTGGTATTCATGATGGCGCTATAAGTATTTATTACATATATAATTAAACAAAGCGAAGCAACAGTAGTAGGGAGAACAGAAGTCAAAGACCAACAGCAGTACATACTCTCAAAGCTCTTCTTAATTTTCTTTTTAGGTTGTAATTATAAAGCTCTCCTTTCAAAGAATCAAATTTACAATCCACCCACATGTGGGTGATTTCAACGGTAAATGATGAGTGTGATGTGAGCTGTAAATTTGAATACGAATATATAATACATGTTTTACCTAAAATATATCTAAAGTATCTAACATATTATGTTGTCAAAGAACATGCACAGCACATTAGGCTTATATTATCAAGACGAGTATTCAGCTACATTATCTTCATAAAATACAAAGCCATCGGGATCAAATCAAAATGTTATGGATAGTGTAACACATGTGACTTCGGTGTATGCTTCAAGTGTTTTATTTCATATTCTGTTTAACTTAATAAACCATTAAGTAGCAAATAAGCAAACGCCATTCACGAGGAAAGATAACAATCCTTTAATCCCACGTCTCCTTTTTGGATGAGTTTTAGGCAAGAGATGGCCACAGTAATCATCATTGACAAAAATAGAACCACAATAAAGAAAAGATTAGAGGCCCTCATTGACCTAACTATATTATAATAAGAAAAGATTATCGAAAGCCTTAATGATGTGGATTTGGATGTGAGTAAAACTAATTCTGTCATTGTTTGATATACCTTTACCATCTCAAGTAACCGAAACAAAAGCCCTTTTGTCGAAGCAGCAAAACAAAATTAATCAACAGAGACCTTTGATTTAACCAAAAGCTTCTCTCTTTTTTTTTTCTTTCAATTAGCGGGTAATGGTGAGGTCACCTTACCAATTCATTCAATCACCTTTTTATAATTGCATGCACTGGCTCAACTAAAGCAAGGCAATTAACAAAAGCACTTTTTTTTAACAAAATTTGGGGAAACAACAAAAGCACTTTTAAGTTCAAAATTAACGTTGAAATCTTAGGAGAGAGGGGCTGAGCCACTCTACATGATTGGGCTGCGGCACCAAATTTGTGTAGACGGGGGAAAATCTCCCCCTAGTTTTCTGTGCCCAGCAACGCAATTCACCTATAAAGATCCATGTGACCTTGTCCAATGTCTATTTCCCCTTTTTTATTCTCTCTTGCTTCAGAGGAATCTTACTTTTTATATATATAGTTTTTCCCTTCTTTGATTTAATGGTCACGATTGTTTGTTGGTACGTCTTCTTTAATTTGAACCAAACATCAAACTTTCCGTAAAGCAGCATTTTTTGGGGTAGATTATTGCCTCTCTCTCTCTCTCTCTCTCTCTCTCTCTCTCTCTCATATATTATTGGATAACATTCAAAAGTCCTTGTTTCATTCCATACTGGTACATATATATATATATATGTACTATTACGCTCTGAAATTCCATGATTTCCACAGTGGTGTGCTTTGATTTTTCCGGAGTGTCTTCATTGTAATGAAAGGGCAAATTTTGTCGTGAAGGTTTAATATAATAATCCATGCCCTAACGCCCATGAAGTGTCAAATATACTTTGCCTTCCAAAGTTCTTAATATTATAAAATTGGTTGTCTTCTGAAAGTTGGTATGCATATATGCCTTATCAATGTGCCAACAAAAACCAATTACCATCACTTGTTTTTGTATGGCAAGTAATATGACTTCCAAACAAGGGTGGTGCCAATTTTCATTTTGAATTCGTTTTATATGTGACAATAACATCACGTCGATATGTCACATATATAATTTATTTTTATTTTTTTTTAGTAAGAATGTATATATCATATTTACGCACGAAAGAAGATTAATTTTAAGTTTTTATATAATGCATATCATGATCCTAATTAATAAAAGAATACACAACTTGTCATACAAGAGAATATTATCTCATTTATATATAATAAAGAAATATGCATGTTTTAAGGACACTTATTTTGGACCCTCACCAAACTCAAAAATAGTTCCTCATTATTTTTAAATAAAATGAATGATTATTTACCCAATGCCAGAAATAAAGGGGGGAAAAATACACTCAACTACCAAATAGTTGTATTATTGAATGGTCGTATTGTAATTTGGGAAGGTAGACGTTGGGACAAAGGGGTAGCTGCGATGAATTTTACTAGAGAAAAAGCTTTTATGGTTGTGGGACATCCACATTGCATACCCGTTTGCATGTATGTATGATAAACATGTGGTACGTACGTCATCGCATTCGCATAGGCCAGGTTATACATTTCCACTATTCTGTTTTAATTTATACACTTACCTAACCGTTATTCCGTTATGGCCCAAAATTAAATGATCATGTCTGCCATGAATCAAACCCAATGGCTCAAAGTTTTTTTAAATAAAAAAATAAAAAAAATAAGTGATTGTATATTATTGATGAGCAAACAAAAGTATAAAACAAATATGTGCTAAATATGGGTATCACGCACAACTCAAACAATGAATTGATTTGGAGAGAATCATACACAACTCAAACAATGACTAAATTCCCGATCCAGCAACTAAAAACACATGTACAATACAAATCTGTCGTACAACGATAGAAACGACAAATCTGTATCGAAAGCCGAAAGTCAAAAGCCAAAAGCAAAAAAGAAATAAAATTCCTAAATAAAAAAACAAATCACAGCAAACTCTTAAAGAGTTTTTGAAAATTATTAGTCTATAACAAAACTAAGAAACATGACCACCGTTCCACATCTTCTTGGCAACTCGAAGAAAATAATTTGCGTCATACTAGATAACATTGGCTAAACCCGAACTCAATGCAAGCAGACATATTTCCCTCTTTTGAGATCCAAACTATGTTGAAGGGAGCCAACCCCTTGTGCATGGCGACGACATTATTTCACAGCCACTGCTTCCACATCACAAAATAAACTAACAATCTTGAGGGAAAAGGGAGGGAATGAGAAAATAAGGGATGAAAGGAGAGGGGATGAGGTAGGGAAGGAGGCGGCTAAGACTTTCATAATCAACTCTTCCTTTTATTATTATTATTTTATAATTCAAACAATAGTCTAAATTACAAAAGGGAGGGGAGTTTCTGTCACACAAACACTTTAAATGTGCCATGGAAGTTCTAATCTGAGACCACTAGTCCACAAGTCAAGATCATTATTCATTGTGCTACCCTATTGACTCATCTTCCTCTTCTATTTTATCACATTCACTTCTCATTACGCAATTTTTTTAATACTCATAATCGCCATTCTTTATAGATTATCTATTTAAAAGTAAATAAAATCTATAATCATTTAATCATCCAACTAATATTAGATGAATGGAAGAAATATTGAGTTATCAAACTGTGATTAACGAAATCTAGTTTAGTTTATTTTTTCTGCAAAGAATAGTTGTGAAAGAATAATCTTGAACGATTTCAATCATCATATAATTAAGATTACACAATGCGAAGAACAATGAAGAAAGTATAAAAGATAAAGTATCTAGCATTAAGAAGTTGAATTTCTTCTTTTTCATTTTGATGACTAGCTAAGTGATGGTTACTAAAATCGCAATTTAACCACCGGCAAAAAAGAAGAAGCAACTTAACCGAAGCCCTATTTTGCTAGCCCTCTTAGGTTACGTTTAACTGCATGGTAGAAACTACCAGTTACTTTGTCACATTTGTAGGGGAGGGGGGACCTTGCTTCTATTAATATTCTCCACGTAATTGGGTGTAGTTGTAATTAAGCAAGGCAGAGCTCGTGTAGTTTGTTTTCTAGCCTTGATGACATTGACATGGTGATATCAATCCAATATTCAAAGCTGTTGGAGCAAATTATAATAAAGGCGAAAGCTATATGTGCAAAGTGAATTTGGTTGGTAATTAAGCCGCAATTAACTCAGTTAAAAGGAAGGGTTTGTAGTTTCGTGATTAAAAATATTTACTCTTGCACCTAATTAAAGTCAAAAGTTCGATCTCCTTCTTCAAATATCGCTTGTATTAAATAAATAAAAACTCAGTTAAAAGATAAAACTATGTGCAATATGGAATCAAATTGTTAGAGTGATAGTGAGTGACCGCAATACGTGCATATGAGTTAGATTAGCTAGCAGACATTACTCTTGTACTTCGATTGCAGTTATTGTACTATATACTCTTACACCTACTATTGTAGGCCTATAAATCCTACCCGATTCAAAAAAGTATTGTTTTTGCCTAATTTGTAGAATTCTTGTGGTCCTATGAAAAACTCAAATTAATTAGGATATTCAATAGTGATGTGCACCTGATTCAGAGAAGAAGCGAAGATTTAATAATTGTTGGTGGAACTCGTCATATGATATTATCGTTCGATATTCGTTACCTACTAATTTTGCTTTTTTGATAGTTTTTTTATGCATTCCCTTTTCTTCCTCTCAACTTTTTTTACACCGTAGAATTCTTTGATCTTATGAGAAAAATATTCTTACCCTTTCCTTTACTTGAACAGGTAAAAAAAAATTCATTTTTATTTAGAGTTAAAACGTCAAGAGTGGAACTCTTGCGACAGATATAAAGGATAAGGGCGTTAATCTTACTATTGGTAAATCTTGTTTTGAAGCTGAGTCCACGCCATTACCATTGGCCATCACTTTTGCAAACTAATTATGCTTTCTTAACATGCACAAATCATCATCAACTCATTGGCAATTATGGAAATAAAGTTAAAAAAAACCAATGGATCATGGTGGCATTTCCGATGTTGTGAAGTAAAGACAAGGGTAAATAAGTACGTCCAGTTCCTCACCGTTAATAATCATATGCTTAACAAGAGTTAAAAGACCCGTTCAGAGCCAAACGGAATTCATCGAACCAAACGGTACGATTTTTATAACTGCCCGTAATTCAGTGAATCCCGTTCTAACTTCCACGACCGTACAGCCTCTGAACCTGAACCGTCGTAGGCAATCATTTCCCCCTCCTGTTATCTTCAACGTGCAACGCATCCACGTGGCGTGGATTTATTCGACGAATGTTCGGTGCACCCCAGATCTACGTAACGGCGCCGTCAAATCACCCGTTTTCAGATTCCCCGTCATTGTTAACGGAGTCTGGACCACCACGCAACCTTTGCCCCCCCGCACTTATAAACCAAATCAATCGCAGCCGTCCAACGGCCTCATCATCATCATCATCATCATCATCATTATCATCGTCATCGCTCACACTCTCTCTCTCTAACTCTCGCTCTTAGAAACTCAAAGTGGAGAGCGCTCTGGAGAGAGAGAAATGGTGATGAGGAAGTGAAGTAACGACTAGCGGTAGAGAAATCGAGGCGACAGCGATGGAGGTGGCTCGAGTCGCCACGTCAGCGACGGCGAAGAAGAAGAGGAAGGTCAACACGAACGGAGAATCCGTCGAATTGCCGTCTTCGTATGCGCAGCTGAAGAAGCCGAGACTACTCGTCGTAAGTGGCGCGTCGAAAATTGCGGCGGCGGAGGGTGTGCGGGAAGCGGACGAGGACGTTTCGACGTCGGATCACGTCGAGACCTCTTGTTGCTCGAGTAACGGCTCGAGTGAGCTGGTGCATGATGGAGACATAAAATTCGTAGATCTGAAGGTGAACGATTTAATTGAAGTAATTAAATTCGGCATTAAATTCAATTATCCCCTACAACTGTTGGAATTTTCGGTTCTTTTTTGTGGCGCTTTTATTGCTTGAAGCTTTCATTCAATTTTCACGTCTCTTTATTGATTGAATTTTTAAATTAATTATTTGTTGCAGAAGGAGAGTGAACAGGTCGGGTCGTGGAAGTATAATTCAAGCAGAGAAAGGTTTTCAAACATACATTATATACATTCATCCAACATTTATTACTGTAATTCAAGCCCTCTTATCTTGAATTCAAAATTCAAAAATTAAATTTTCTCTACTCAAATTTTAAAATTGCTCTACCTTTCTCTCGCGCACTCAAATGTATTTAAGTTCGCATACTGTGTCTCAATTATTTGCTCTATCCTTGTGTTCGCTGTATCTTGCTGCTGCAGGAGAGAGATGACGGCGCCTACGAGCGGGCTTCAAGCCGAAGCAGAATTCGAGGAAGTAGAATCCACAGTGACGGTGAGGCCGAAGGACACCGACTCTCGACGAAGATCAGCACCACCTATCGAGTCAGAGCTTGAAGAATTCTTCGCAGCCGCCGAGAAAAACATCCAAAAACAATTTATGGAAAGGTAAGTTCAATATATATTTTTTTAAATTTTTTGTTAATTGTACGAAACTTGAAGCTTCTACGTTGGCTTTGTCCAATTGTCATGAAAATTTCTGAATTGATAATTGCAGGTATAATTATGATATTGCCAAGGACGAGCCGATGGAAGGACGGTACGAGTGGGTTCGATTAAAGCCGTAAAAGAAAAGAAAAAGAAAAAAAAGAGGATCAATAATCCTCATGCAAATTATTTTGTTAATTAGCTACTCCTACTACTAGTTAAGTTCATCAGTGTCTAGTTTTTTTTTTTTGGTTTGTTGGGTTTAATATTCATGTACAGCAATCTGTAGCTCGTAAGTTAGTCAATTTAGAAGCAGAAGAAGAATCTGATGGAGGAGATGGGGAGTTTTGTCTCTGCGAGTTCGATCGAGAGAGTATAGAAGTGAACAAGATCACAAAAAGCTTCTAGAATTCTACTCTCTCTTCTTCTTCACATTTGGTGTCTCATTCTCTCTTCAATTTGGCCTATCTATCTATCTATCTGCTACTGTCAACTGTTTCTTTCCTTCTCTGTACCAACAACACTACGTGCAGATGCAGTCATTAATTTTCAGTATTTTTCGGCGTCAATTGCCTTCAATATTTTAATATATACAAAATTTATGCAAAGCCTTATGGCGTGTAAGTTACTGACACGTGTCTTATCCCATCGAATCCATCGTCAACAACCATCAAGTCGATTTATTTCCAAATCCCGAGTAAAAACAAGAAAGAATATTTACTATTACAAGAAAGAGTTTTTTTTATAATTTTTTTTAAAAAAAACCCTAATTGGGGGAATAATTTAATTAGTAACAGTTTGTGGAAACATTGGGTTCTGAAATGCTGGCATCTGGGTCAGTCAGTGAGTCAGTCAATCAGTCAGGTCAATGTTTTTGTGTATGTGCTAGAAAACAGTTTAATAAGACCAGAGAAGGCAAAATGAGGAAGTTTCTGTGCAAAGAAGGATGCAGAATTGTGATACGGTGGGTGTAGTATTTGGTGAGGGAGATACGATCTGCTGCTTGCTTTAAAGGTTTTTTGTTGTTTTCATTTATGGTTCTTGGAAATTTGTTGCATTTGGATTATATTGGAGGGTTAAAAACAAGAAGGAGAGAGACAAGAGAGACAAAATAATGGTTTGTTGAGATTCTTTCGGATTCTCTGGACTCTAGTAATATTTAGGCCTAGCTGCATATATACCTCGCTAGGTTTTGAACTGTTAAAGTTTGTTGATATGTCAAGCATCTTCAACTTGTAATTCCTAGAAAGGGAATTTGTGATTTTTCTAGCTAGTTCTACCTGTAGTGTTTGTATTTTTGCTATTTTTAAATCAAAGAGAGAAATGAAAGATAAATATAAAAAAGAAAATTAACGAGGTAAAATAAAAAGAAAAGACGACAAAGTTGAAGAAGAAGAGTATTCACAAATTACACAGATCTCACTAGAAATTAAAAGTGTAAAATGACCGAATTAGCATAAATGTAGTATGAATCCGACACTATTAAAACGACATAAAACACGTTGAACCGACAAGAGTATGACACTTGTAATGAAAAATATGAGAATTTATTCCATTGGGGCTAAACCCAAATCTTTAAAAAGAAAAATGTTTCTTGATTATGAGTCGTATAGGAACAAGAGTAGAATGGTAACAAAAAAGGGAAAGGTAAAAGGTAGATAGAAATCTTAGAAAATGCAACATGTAAAAGTTTGTGTAATTTGCTTCTTCTATATGTAAAACAAAAGCAAAATGCAACTCAAGTGTAAGGTTATATATCCAACGAACTTTTTACATTGCCATTAAAAGAAACAGAACTTGTCTTGCTTTGCATTGTAGGATATTCTTTTTCTAGATGTGCCTTTTAGTTGGGAACTTGGGATGCTTCTCGTAATAAGCAATGAACGATGGAGAGCCCTCGGATGAATGGCTAGCAGTTGATGTGACTGACCATGGCTTACCAACAAGAAATAGAACGAAGTGAATTGGACCATGAGCATAGATTTTATTTCATAATGGACTAAGGTTTTAGGGCCTATCTTTTTTATATTTATCCAAGACTCGAGCAAGTTCTGTGCAAGAAACTGCATTTTCTTGTTAAATATATGCATCATGTATAGGTGGTCAATTCTCATATTAAATGATTTAGGTACATATTCTTAACAACTTAACGCATGAGACTGTCAATTTCAAATATTGATCGATCATACAACATAACATGTCCGACTTTAAAATTTACATTTAGATCAGATAATTCATAAGTTATAATTAAAAATATACGATTTTTAGGTCAAGTTGCAACTAGCAAAACCATTCTCAGTTTGAGCATGATACACATCCAAAGAGGGTTGAGAAGGTGCTATTGCCCTCACTCAACAAATTGACCCTCCATTGATCTGTCCAATTTCTGGACTAAGACAAGGGACAAGTAGGTAAGATGAAGGGCAAAGTGTTTGTTATGCCTCAAAGAGTTTGGCCAAACAAGCAGCTAGTAGTTGAGCGGTGTATGCGTTTTTTTTTCATTTACAAAAATATATTTTGGAGTTTCTTAATCTTGCCTCCATGAAGAAAAATTCATGAATCCACTACTAGATGCACATTTTTACTTATGTACAAGCCGATTTAAATGGCTACATCTCATTGGAGGGCAACCTCTAAGTAGAGTCGAGCAAATAATAACATAAGATTACCGTTAAATTGTTGTTACATTTGCCTGATATCCAATGTAAAATTAATTTGTGTGTCAACACATGGATTAAGAAGGGGGCGAAAAAGACAAAGTATTGACAACCCCACCTCATCAATCTGGTATAACCAAGCCCTCTGCCATGGTTACCCAAGTAAAACGTGCGTATCTGCCATTTCCTATTTTATTTTTTCAGTGAAAATGATGCCTCAAGAGGATGAAGATGGCTCTGGTTCAGCTACTTCTGCACTCAATTGACTACTCAAAACTTAGACATTTGTGTTATGTCTTTTTCTCACTGTCCTGCACCACATTTACAACCTGTAGTACCATCATGTCTTTTTGCCTGCAAATTTTGCAAGCAAGACCTCATGCTATTTTTACCATGATCCATGCAAGAATTTTTTACCCCCATTGAGAATTTACCCTTCTCTTTCAGTAATAAATAAACTGCAGGAAAAAGCTCAAGATGGTAGTGTTTAGCAAAGCTCATAAACTAATGATCTGACCAACAAGCTTAAATTCATGTCCTTTGAGAAATTAATTAGTCTAATGTGAAGGGGGGAAAAAAATACAAAAGGGAAGCGAGGAAATAAACTTAAGGTTCATCCAGCACATCTTCACTGGAGGTATTAGATTTAACTGAAACGCATATATGAGAAGCTTCATTCTGTACGGTGTGTGTCATCAACGCCTTCACAACAAGCCGAAATCTCCTTCTGTAAGTAGGAAACTTTGAGACACTTCTCATCATTCCAATCATCCTACAAAGATAATCACGACGTGTAAACATGAATATTGAGAATTATAATTGCAGGGCTTTTAACTCTTGATCAAAATTAGTAACAATAATGCTAAGAAGAGTCAAACCTCAGTTTATATTTCAGAATTCAATTTAAGTCCGGCCACTTTACTTAATAGGGGATGAAACACAAAGGGTGTTTCAAAAAAAGGAAAACCGAACGACAATTTTTTTCTTCGACAATGTTCAGATGCTGCATAGGCAATGATACTGTTTTTCTACCTCTGTTTGATAAGAAACCATTAGAGCATTCAAAATTTTCTTTTGTAAAGCTATGGATTCTGAACAATTTGGTTTATTTAGTAGGTTGAAATTGGAATAAAGGGACAAAATCGTACCTTCTACTAATGCCCTCGATTTGAGCAGCTCTCAGAGCATCTTGAGGTGCTAAACTTCCATTATCCCAAGCCTCCATGCGTTGTGTATTGCCTCGAAAAAGAACCACTTTCTCCAAAAATCTAACCTCACCCTCTGCCAATTGTACCTTTATCTGTTCCTTCAGGACCATTACAGGATTAAAGAACCAGTCCAACAATTTATCATGCGGTCTATTGAAATGGTTAATTTCAACATCATCCAGTAACAGTAAACCAGATGAATTTGATCTGATGGAGCAGAGAAGAGTCTGCAAGCATGAATAACAAGGCAAACCGACACCGATAATAGATCCATCATTACTATTCTTTGCTTTCATCCATTCCTCGAGGTCGGTTGGGGTTATTACATTAGCATCCAACAGTTGCTTACCCCTCAGTTGGCAGGACCTCATCATATTTTCCCATATCTGTTGCATACAGAGTAAAACACAAGAAAATTTCTCATCATGAATCAAAACAAGTGAGAGAGTTAATTAACAGAGAATTCGGAAGAAAGTAAACATAGCAAAAGATTATGTATCTGAGTACATTTCTTTTCATATTTCTAGGCAGTTCACTAATTTGTGTAATCAATAATCTTTAAAAAGAAAAAAAAGAAACAAAAAAGGGATACGTGCATGTATTTTAACTCTCTTAACCCCCCAACATATTAGTATTTGTGTGGTTCCTTTCGATTTTAGTTTATTGCCTTGTGTGGCTCTATTGGCACCCAAGTTTGTTCTCTAGGCAGGGCAAATTTTGCTTTTGTTCAATATAAGACTGAAAGAAAGAGCCTTCCTGCCCTTTCTAGCCCTGCTCTCCAACCTCCTCTATAGGGTAAAATAGAAATTTTACTACACTTTTTGGAAGAATAAGTTTTTGTGTGCTAGCAGAATCACTGATTGCATTGTCATTCATATCTCCCAAAAAGTTTTAGTGCATGACACATAGATTTCATATATTGACCATGGTCTCTAAAAGATCGCATGGGTAGTTGGGGGATATATTTTCTTTCAAAACAAATTCATTTGCAGAGAACTTTTGGTCAGAGATTGGTTTCAATACTCTAGAAAAGATACTGAATCAAAGTGTTCAGGCTCACAGTTAGTACTTGGTGAAAAGAGGAGAAGAAAAAACCACTTCTGCCTCAAAACCTAAAAGCATACCTGTACCATTTTCACTTCTTGTATTACGGCTCTAACCGATCTTGAATTGGCTATAGTTGGCATAAGCATTGCAGGTGCTTCCATAGATGCAGGACTGAATTTGCCTCCAGCCACCTGATTTCCTCGCACAGAAAGCTCGGATGATTGAGAGACACTTCTTTTTCGATATTTGGGCCTGGCTGCGCATAATGAGAACATAACTGCTAAACATTTACAAGCAAAAGAACAAAATGTAGCTGCAGATTGCTTAATAAGCTCAAGAACAAAATTTTAAAAGCAGGAAAGTGATTAACTTTGGGAAGATAGTTCCTTCTCGAAGATACAGCCAGTCATTTGTGTATTCATCAAATTCAGCCACCATTGCAATCACATAGGCCACACCTTTCCTGAAAGATCTTTCCTACATCCACAAATGGTTAAAGGACATATAATTTCAGTGATCATCAAAGGCCAAGGAGATAATAGACTAAGATTATTATAATCCGGTATGAGCAAACCTGATATACGATAACTGGTGCATACAATCCAATAAAAATGCTTGAGAAAACTGCCAATACGATGCTAGCAACAACCACAATTGGCCACAGAAGGATAGTTAAACCAGCAATAGGGATGCAAGCTAGTTCAAGAAATGGTCCTTCTCGGCTAATTAGATCATGAATCAGCCGGTACCAGCCCTTAAACAGCATATATGGACTCTTTACAACAGCAATTGCAGTGTAAACGGGAATCTCCACCATTAGGCCCAATACACCAGCTATAATGCAGGCCGGAATGTGAATCAACCTATAAGATGTCTCCAAAAGAGAAATGAGTTTAGAATAAAATGGTTATTTGAGGCATTGCAATATCTTCTGCCACAAATTTTGATGACTAAAAGGAAACTTTTTGGTGTAGGATTATAAGCACGATTACCTTAGAGGTTGAACTTCCTGTGAAGCGGGGGATTCGCGCAATTCCTTCAAATAGATTGAGTATGAGTGATAACATAGGTCTGCAAAGTCTCTAACAACAGTACAGCTTCCTTTAACAGTACCCCAAGTTCCATCCTAAACGTTCACAAGTGAAACAGAATGAGCAGTGCAAATCAGATACTAAATCAGACAGATAATTCAAAGAAGGAACAGCTTTAAGAATGTACCACAATACAATGTTTGAATTTCTTGAACTCATTGTCATGCCTAAAGGCCTCAAATGTAGCGACCCAGGGAGTGAAGAATCCATAGCCCACTCCCCCAAGAACACTCCCAGCTATGCTCAAACCCAACCATATAGCCAATAGGCCAGGCAAAGCAAACAAAATGGCAACTTTAAGTGGTGCGTCAAATCTATCAATCCTGCAATTGCCAAACATTGGAAAGAAACATAGTAAATATCTGCAAAATGAGATATTTGTTGAAAATTTTGAAAAGGGTAGTTCCAAAGCTACCAACTTTATAAGAGTGTAGATTGTCCAGGCAACATGCGCAGGAAACAAGCCCAAAATTATTGCCACATTCCCTAAAATCAGTATTAGAGCAGAAATAGGACCCACAAGAAGTCCTGCAACATTGAACAAAATCCAATGAAAATCCCAATTAAATTTTCAGCAGACACCATGCAAAAGTTGAAAACAAACCATCCCACAATCCATGAATCACAGCCAAAAAAAAATGAAAAAAAAGATACATTTTTTTCTATAAAAAAAAAAAAATACAAACAAAGAAAGGACATACCTTTAAGAGCACCCAGACAGAGAGCAGAGCCGAATGCAAATACCACATAGAAAACCTTCAAACAACCGCTGAAAGACTGTGTAAAATCGGTACTATAAAACGACCACAGAGACAGGAACAGCGCCATTGGAGAGATTTTAACCGAAATTTGAATACCAGCATTCGAATTCGATTATGAATTTAGTCCCCGGTTGACAGCTATTGCAGGCACCATGAAGAAAAGGATGAATGAACATATATATTTATTATAATTGATATTAATCAAAAGATTAGAGAGAGAGAGAGATGAGGTGTGCTGCGGGAAGATGACAAAGAATAAGAACAAAGTGTACAAAGAAAACCCAAGATCCAACCAAAATCAATAACCCCAGAAAGTTAGGAACCAAAGGGAACTATTCAAATTAAAGATGCAAAGAGACAAGAGTTATGGAACCAACTAGTTTTTGGTTTTGTTGGCTTACTCGCCACTCTCTGATGAATTCGTCAAAACGCATAAGCCCAAAAACCAAAAAGAACCAATTCTTTGTATATGCAATCATGCAAAATTAAATATGCCCTTGGATGTACGTAGATTTTCTGTTGTGCAGCATCGACGTGTCACCGACCACGCTTATGCTGCACCAAGTTGTCACTGGATTACCAAAATGCATCATCCTTTATGTCACACAATACATTAATAATTAGTAAGTAAGATTACCCTTGACATAATTATTATGTTGGTTTATGTTTGTTTATAATCTTATATTATTGCTGGGTAGTTTGGTTTATGAGGATCTATGACATCTTCTGCTTAATACAAAAATAATTAACAAATAATAATCAAATATATTCGTATGTTTTCTTTTTAGTTTGTACACTACGTTTTTTACATGAACAAAGCACAAAGCGAAAAGCCATTTGATGTTGTTTTCTTCCCCTCCCTAGGTAAGTAGTTTAACCTCAATTCGATGATTGCGTTTGTACTATAATAATAAATGGCAACCTTTTCAAAAGGGAGTCAATTTCTTGGGGAAGAAATAACCAAATTGTTATGACATATGTTGACCAACGAACTAAATCTTTTTTATTTGATGTGAGATAATTAACACACATGGTGTTATTAATGATCACAATTCTTAGTGTTTAAGGAAAAGAAATGACCCATTAGTGTAGTGGTTTGAAGCAATTGTTCTCCCAGGAAAGATCATGACAAAAATAGATAACTAATTTTGGAACATAAGATTGGAAGCGAAAATACAATAAAGTACATACCTTGATGATTATCTTTAAAATAGACAATGTAGAGGAAATAAATTTCTCCGGAAAGGGAAATCGAACCTAGAACATCGAATACAGGGATAAATATTTTTAACTACTTGAACTACAAGCTCCTTACAAGTATGTACCCTTTATATATAGAGAACAAACTTTGATTACCACATATCACATAATAGAAATGGAAATTACTTTGATTGCTTTCATTAATAGGATTCTTCATATAATATTTATACCTATTTTGGTCATATCATATAGGCACACAAAATACTATTAAAATATTCTTACCCAAACAAATGGCTGCCTCTTAAGGACATTTTGTGTAAGCTCCACAAGATGGTCCATTGACAAAACGTCGTCGTTAAAGTCAGGCATTATAGTACGCGGGCTTCGGCGCTCAACGGGACTCATGGGGGGGCACGTGTCGGTCAGGAAGAGGTTCAGTTTTCTGTTGATTTGATATAAACAGAAGAAGAAGAGACACAGCTCAATCCATGAAGCCAAAGCTTTAGCTCCCTAACAAAAAGGAATGGTGAAGAAGAAAGGGTCACTTTAATATGGTCTTTGTTTCAACAGTTGTAAACGGTCGTTTTGGTGTTTAGGCAAAAAGACTACAGCAACAACAACAAAATGTAAAAAACCCAAAAAAAATCAGAAGAAAAAAAAGAGGAGAGAGAGAGAGAGAGAGAGAGAGAAACCCCAAGGAAAGGAGGCATGAAGCCAGGCCAGTCCTATGATATCTGGCTTTGTCTCTCCCTCTTTTGTTGGGCATAGACAGAAAGACAGACAGACAGAAAGACACCTGTGCCTGTGGTTTGTTAACACAAACATAAAGCGTGCAATTCAATCATGGGTCGGAATGTTGGGAAGAAAGAGACCCAATTGCACCAGGGAAAGGAGGAGAAGCCGCCTCAAACGCCGTCGTCTAAGGAGGAGGGACACCCGACTCCGTCTCAATTGTCCAAGCCCAGGCCCAGGCCCAAACCCAACACCAACCCAAAACCTTCTCTTCTCAATCCGGTCTGCTCCTGACCTCTCTCTGTCTCTGTCTCTGTGGTTATCTTAGAATACATGGTTTTTTATTATTTATTTTTCAATGTAATTGATGTGGGTTTTTTGTGCATTATGGAATAGGCAAAGCTGAAGAAGCCAAACAAGCCAAACGAGAAAGAAGTAGAGCATTCCATGCCCATGAAGGAGCTTTCCAATATCCAAATTAAGAATGTATGGCTCCCCTTTCATTTTTTGAAACCTAAATTAAACATTTCGATCAATTTCCATTGTGTTCATATAATTGTGGATCAATGGGTGATGTAGCACAATGAAAAATCGTTTCTCTTTTGTGCTTCACCTCCTCTTCTTTTTTTGTCATACAATGTACTTCCATGCTAACATATAGAGGCTTTGATTGATCAAAATTCTTATTTGAGTAAGATAAGTTCATAGGAGTACTGGTTAGAGGCCATCGTTGTTATGGATTAGCAAAAAGGGTGCAATGTATTTAGGTTATATGTTTCTTCTTATTGTGTTTTTAATCAAACTTCTTATTGTGTGTTTCACTGGCTTGACTTGCAATCTCTAGTTCTGTAAAAATAAAATGTTTGTATGGATGGAATGGCACTGTTCCTGATTGCGGGAATTGATGAAATTTTTTAACAAATGTTTGAACGGCAGATGTTGGGTCAAGCAGGGAAGTCCCCGGCCCTTAGGTCAGTAAAGCATCTTGTATGGCCTTTCTGTACTTTGGCCCTCTTTGTTTGTCTTTTGTATATGCGCTTCATGATAATGTTGTCTCTGTGCTTTCTTTAAAGCAATACGCAGTATGAGTATCCAGTTGATGGTTCACCCTCACGAGGTCAAGCAAAGTCATCTGCTGTCATTCAAGCACAGGAAGTTCGATCAAAACTAGAGCCTCGATTTCCTAGCTTCGTGAAATCTCTGGTCAGATCACACGTCGCTAGTTGTTTTTGGATGGTAAGTACTGTTAAAATAGATGACTGTGGGAACATTATTCATAATAGCAGTGGTATATAAATGAATACCCCTTCTCTTTGCGCCCCCTATATTTTTTTTTATGTATTCTGTGTAATAGGGGCTTCCTTCGCTGTTCTGCAAATCACACTTACCAGATAAAGATATTACAATGACTTTGGAAGACGAAAGTGGTAGACAGTGTCAGTTGAAATACATTGCATACAAGACAGGACTGAGTGCTGGTTGGAGACAGTTTGCTGCTTCCCACAACTTGATTGAAGGAGATGTTCTTGTCTTCCAATTAGTTGAACCTACCAAATTTAAGGTAATGCTTTGAAACTTTATACCCAAAATCACAAGAAAAGTGTAGGCTGCATTATACTAGTTAGGAACAGTTGTACGATGGCACAAATAAAACCCTACAACAATCGTGCATTGTCAATAGGTGTAACCTGGTCCAAAACTTCTCACTTCTGTTTAAGCTAGTCATTATGCATTCACAATTAACCTGTGCAGCTTGATATGACCCTGTTGTCTGGAAGATGAAAATTCTTTTCCTTAAGGAGTGTTAGTCCTATAAATACTCCTTTATCTGCTCCCGAACAAACAAGAGAACTGAGTGCATGACTAACATGGTCTGTCTTCTGATTCCTGCCTTGCCATGTCAGTGAAATTCTGATGGAGTTGCTGCAACATTCCCTTGTCAATTTTTTCCATGTTGTTTACTTACTATTTCTGTTGAATTGTGATGGAAGAATACGCATGAAGCATCACAAAAGGGGTTCAGATAGATCAAGATTTTGTATGCTTTTGTTCTTGTGCACTTCTGAAAGTTTACTATCTATAATTGTATCTTCCTCCATCTTGTAGGTTTACATAATAAGGTCAAATGATTTGACTGAAGTTGATGGGGGTCTTGGGCTTCTAAATTTGGATAGTCATACAAAACGAAAGGATGCAGGCAAGTTCATTGATGTCTCTGTCTGTTGCTTCCTAGTATCATGCATTTGTAGTTTAATTTGTACTTTTATTGACGTGTCTATCATTTTTCTTGGATGTTGCACTCAGATAAAGATAATGCAGAAACGGGCACTGAGGCTTGTAATGACGCTACCAGGAAACGTGCACACTCTCCTCCTTCAGAAGCGCAAAAGAAGAAAAAGATTGGCTTGCAGCCGGTTGAACAATCTGAAGATGATAGTGAGGAGGTTGATTCGGAAGTTTTGGAAGAATCCAAATCACCAGACACAGCTCTTCAATTTGAAGACATCCAAAGTTTTGAGAACTTCAGCATTCTAGTAAATGGGTTGCTTGTTGATTCTGAGCTCCCCGAAGATGTAAGAAGAAAGTACTACAAGCTCTGCTGCAGCCAGAATGCATTTCTTCACGAAAACGTTGTCGAGGGCATGAATCATAAATTGGTTGTAGGTGCTATATCTGAAACCGTAAATATTGCTGATGCCATCAGAGCTTGCAAACTTACTACGACTCGGGATGATTTTGTGTCTTGGGACAAATATTTAAAGGCCTTTGAGCTGTTGGGGATGAATGTTGGATTTTTACGTGATCGGCTATGCCGGCTTGCAAACCTTTCCAACGACTCAGGAGCTGCTGTGGAGGCAAGGATGTATAAAGAAGCTAAAATTGAACGATCACAAGCAGGCATAGGAATAAGAAATATTGAGGTAAAGCTTGAGGAATTGAGGGATATGTGTGATGAATTTGGTGCTGCCATTGAGAGTTTGAGATCAAAAGCTGAAGTCTATACGCGCAAGTTCCATGAAGAGGTTACTGCTCCATGGTAACAATGTTATCGAAAAGTATAACATCCTCTTCTTTTTTGGGTTTTTGGTTTGAAATTCCCTAGAATGGTGAATCGATCTGTTTCTTAGTACTCAAACACCACAGCAGGATTGAAATACTGTAACAATCATGTAAGTAGAATTCTAGAATACACAGCAGCAATAAATTCAAACAAAAACACAAACAATCACACAAGGGACACAAGATATGTTGACGCAGTAAAAAAAACCTCAAGATGAGGAAAACAACTGCAGGCACTATGCTGGAGAACAAATTACTATGAGAAAGAATACAAAAAGGTCTTACAAGTCTCAACTCACAAGACTAACGCTCACAAGGCAGACTTGCCTACTCGCCTTTGCTACTCAACCCAATCAGCGATCTTGTCTTCCTTCGTCAACAAGAGATGGCACAACGCTGGTCTCGGCTGCTCACACCTCAAGGCACGATTGTTGATCACCAACATGCATAATACTCATGAACTCACACATATATGAAAAGATGATGATTTAATCACTCATGGAGGCTCACAAGGAACAACCACATGAGTTTTCAATATAAACTCTCAAAAACTCTCTACCAGAATATTTTATCGTTCGTTTCTTTTCAATGTTGCAGCAAACAAAATGACTAAGTTCCTTTCTTATTTTACATGCATAAAACTAGGTCAGAAACCAAAAAAGGTTTTTAGCGAAGATGGGCTTTTTAACAAATAAAGCCACTTAACTAATAAAAACCCAGTTGAAAAGACAAAAGAACCCTTTTGTTTAAATAAACACCAAACTAAAGAGTATAAAAGCATCGTTAAAAACTCACTGATGCCAGACACTAGATTATATTGAAACCATATATCAGTCCTATACAAATAACAGCCAATTTTGATGAACTTGCAAATATGCAAGTATGAATGCATGGATGCAAAACATACCTTGGTATTGTCTCTGAGCCACACTGGTCTAGGATAGCAGAACGTCACTTAAAAACTGTAAATTACACTCAAAGACCTACTCTATGTTTTTGTAACAGGAAATTACCAATATATCAAAAATTGGTCCTAACATGGTTTCTTTCTTTTTTTTCCCCTGGTTTAAACTTGTCTCAAGTACTAACTTGTAGTCTATAATCTGTAACTCAAAAGATGGCTAATTGGGCTTTGTGTGGGTGTGGAAAATATTAGCAAGTAGTAAGTTGAGAGGCATTGTGAACAGGAGCTATATGAATTCAGATTATGTAAAATTAATATAAAGAAGCCAAGACTTACACGGTTCTTTTTTGGAGATTACGTTCGTTCTTTATTAAAAGACAAATTGTCGATATGATATAACTTAGGACATACATGTGATCAATACAAAATCCGTCATTCATTTAACAAAAAATGGACATCCTGCAAAGAGAATTTTTTATGACTTGTGCTCATCTCATAATTCTAGTTACAAAATAGGAGGTTGCCCTACCTCAAATGAATTTCCATGACCAAATGTTATTATAGAGAGGCCATGACTTTGGGCCTGGTGTGATGAGAGTAACCAGCTGACTAAAACTTCAGACAAGCTACGTGCTGGCACTGAGGTAACAAATCTGCATCTTTGACTTTAGGTTTGGGATAACTAACTGCAATTAAGCAATAATCATCATTAAGAAAAAAGTAAAAAATCAATAAAAAAATGTTGCGGCTGTTGCTGTTGTGTGGAGGGAGATTCTGTTTCCATCAGAGTCCAGCAGAACAGAATTGTGGCAGTGAAAATCAGTAAATCACGGCTATTGAGGGAAAGAGCCAAGGAGGGTTGGGTGCATACGCTTTAATGCCTCCACTCACAGTCCTCTGTAGTGGGATGGGATCTTTTAGATTTTGACCATCAATCTTGTAACCCTGTTCTTGTTTTGACCAACTCCATGTTGGCCACTCTTTTGGCCCTGCCTTCGCATGTGGCACAGATCTAGCCTGAGTCTGCGAGACAATTCATAAAAGCTTGAACAACAGCCTTGTCTTGGCTGTCACATTTATAGTAGCCTGCCTGTTGCACCATATGCACTGCACTTAACCCTCATTCATCTGTAGACTGTAAGGAGTTAAGTTCGATTTCTCCTTACTTTAATATCGCTTGTACCAGACAAACAAAAACTAAAAACAAAACCCTCACTCACTCATCCAAGACTTAAACTTCTCTTCTTGCTGTCCAACCTAGTTCTGTATCAGACAGATTACCCCTATTTCATGCACTAATTATTTAGTATGCTTAATAACAACATTTTTATTAGCTAATCTGCTGATGTAAAATGTATCAAATTGACACAGGAAGTTTTGTTGGCTAAAGAGCCTAAGACATTTATCAACTATGACCAAGTTCTGATATATCTTCAATACTTGGTGTTTAAGTCTCTCTCTCTCTCTCTCTCTGGGCAAAAGAATGCTAAACATGAAGAGTAGATGCAACTGTATTAAAATTAAGAAGCTGCATAGATCCAAGCGAAACCCATAATTAATAACTTTGGTGGGAATAAAAATTATGATCTAATGATACACATCAATGCTCAAGAAGGTGTTTAGTGTACCCCAAAAATAAGAGCTTGACATTGCAACAGTTTCTTCAACTGCAAACATTTTGTACAGTGAACAGCCAAAAGACCAAATTCCGATCCACAAACTAAAAATAATTCAGAACCACAGAGAGAGAGACTCTGAAACAAAATACACCAGAAAATATATAGAGGCTAATTTGATTAACCGGCCACTAACAGAAGTCAGAACCTCTATGTTTAACCAAAACCAGCATTAAAAATACAAGAATAATAATAATCATCCTCCTTTTTCTGAAGCCTCCAAAAGGAAAAAAGAAAAAGTACTTCCCACACCTCTACAATTTCATCACCACACCCCCCCTAAAACAATGCCTCTATATTCCAATCTCCACATCTCTCCAACTTGACCCTCCTTCATTCAAGACCTCCTGCAACAACAAAAACCAGAACACCATGTCATCATACAAACTCCAAATCCATGCCTACATACACAGAAACTTCAAATGGGGTGAATTAATTTAATTTAATTTAATTTTCTCACCTGTGAAGTCTGATTATTAACATGATGTTGGGGTTCCTCATGCACCACCACAAGACCAGAACTCCTACCATCCACAGACCCATCATTCTTGTGAGCTTTCTTGGAGCCAATGTGGGCCCTCTTCCTGCCCAGAAGCCCCTTCCATCTTGTTGATGATGATGACCCCTTTGGTGGCCTGGATGACACTTCATCATCATGATCCTCCCCATGAAGAAGCTCATCTCTGAGAGTGGTAGTGCTCCTCTGCATCTGTTTGCTGCTGCTGCTGCTGGTGCAGCTGTCTTTGAAAGGCAGCAACCTTCCCTTACAGAAGAGCTCATCAGCGCTCATCATCGAATAGTTGGTCACTGAGAACTCAAAATCTGAGGAAACTGGAGCTTCTCTGGAGCTCCTTTCATGCTTGATGGCATGTTGGGCATCTGCAAAATCATTAGAGAAGGAGATTCTTGGGCTCATTGGAGCAAATGGATGATGACCACCATGACCCTTATGCTCTGAGTTGTACATGTCTAAGCAGGCCATGAGATTTCAAAACAACATGGGAAAAGATTGAAAGGAAAAAAAGAATGTGACCCTATTGATATTATATGAGCAGAGCAGAGGAGTTCAGATACCCACCATGTATGTGTGTGTATTTATATCTCAGACTGGTGATCTTTTATGCACTCATAAATTTGTAATTTGTAAATTTATTTTTATGCATGCATGCCTGATGTGATGTTTTTGTCATGACATGATAAATTGGGCATTGAATGGTGACCAATTAAATCTTTGAGAGATACAGTCTCCAATGTTTCACTGCTTTCCTTGGATGTTGGGTGAAGTTGCCAAGAAGCACTCTTTCCTTCCTTTTTATTCCAGTTGGGTAAAAGAAGAAGCTCTCTAACCAATCCACCCCTAGTTGCATTCTTAATTATGATCAAATACAGTGGATATATATTTATATATAACTTTCAAGAAGATTCTAAGAAATTATTGTTTGGGTTAAAGAGGCATTTTAAAAATAACTCATTTTATTATATGAAACTTGCTTGCACAACATCAAATGTACCAAGCATGTACAAATAGTACAAAACTCTGAAGGTCATTGATTTGGTGAAAGAAAGAAGAAGATTATAATAGTAAATTAATAATGATGATGAGTCATCTTGTTCATGAAATCATTACTTTTTTTTTATCCGGGGAAATCATTACTTAATTCACCAATTTTCAGACTGAAACAAAACAACACAAAAATCAAATAGCATATCTTTTCTTGATTCAGGCTGATAGAATCAGGGGTTTTCACAAGAAGGGTATGCAGCAGTGATATTGAAAAACATGCACGCAGGTTTTTGCCAAGATAACAAAAATGTGAAAAAAAATTCAGAACCAGAAAAAAGTGAGAAAAAAAAACTGGGGCCATGAAAGATGAGGAACAGAATGGGAAGGGAGCACAGTGCATAAATGTCCAAATTGATAGATGCTTGGGGTACTTATAAACTTGGGGCCAGCCAAAGTTACTGGGATTGTTTACATTTGATCCCATTGCTGGATAGAAAGCAACAGCAGCAATGTTTTTCAAATTAAAAATACAAAAAAAAGAAAAGAAAAAAAAAAGATGGGTTTTTCTTCTTTTATTTTGTGGTAAATTAAATATTAAAGAGGTAAAAGAAAAAAGCTTTAAATGTATAGAGGAAATGCAATGCAGCAATGGCAAGGTTTGGGGCACACAGTCACAGTGACACAGAGAGGCACAGTGGCTAGCAGAGGCTCCAGAGGGTCATATGGTTGACCGAGATTTGACTGCTAAGTAGAGGTATGCAGTGAATGAGCTGGCGATATCGACTGGTCAAAAGCGACCACGTGACCAGGGGGTTGCCTTTGCCCTTTTCATTAAATAAATAAATCATATAAATTACACATAGTAAATTAAAATTAGAAGATTGCATAAGAATAGGAGGATTTGCTAATTTGGGCACCCCAAGAGATGAGTGGTCAGTATGTAATGTATGAGGCATGTGTTATTTGTTTATGTATCATTTTTTTTTTCTTTTCTGATTTCCAAAACCCTAGTGCCATTTGCGTTAGGGTTACTTGTACAGTGGAAGAGATCACGTGAGCACGTGCAGAGCTAATTTCCTTCCTAAGATAGTGCCTGGTGATGGTCTCGTTTTGCTGTTTGCCACTGACACAGTTGCACCATTTCTTCCTTGAGAACGTTTGGGTTTTGGCGAGGGAGGGTTTTGGTGCATCATATTATTATAAAGAGGTTTGCCAATATGCCATTGCAAACTAGTTGAAATATGGTATAAAAGTAAGACATTTGATCAACCCAAACTATTACGGTTTGATTTGATTTTAAAACGTTTGATTTTTTTCTCTTGGTTAAAACAAAACTAAATAGACTATTACAATTCCGATTGATTAATTTGGTCGAATTGATGCCTTACTCTTAAATCAACAACTAGATAATGATGATTTTTCATGCATAAAACATTTTATCCTTGTTAGTGGGTCGGGCTGTCACCTTACCTTATTGGCTTATTAATATGCTTGAGCGAGATGTAAACATCGTGTTGATAAATAAAACTTTATTATCATTTAAATTAAGGGAGTTATTATTAGCACTCTAGAAAATCTATTTTGCTCTCTAACTAGTGCAATACGACTTTCTTAAATTTGCCAAAAACTATTTTCTGAATCAATAAAGTTATTCATTACGAACCCTAATTCTTCCCTCCATGTCTGAATCAGACACAAGTGAGCCAAGTATGTTGATGAGAGTTTTACAAGGCCATACAATTCACCTCTCTTCTCTGTCGGTATCTTCAATTAAGAAAACGTCTAACTCAACATGATATGTTGACTGAGTTTTATTAATATTTGATAACTAATGCGAGTGATGATCAACCAACTTGTATCTTTGATTTGGAAGATACGGATATTGGCTTTCAAGAATGAATAATACAAAGGGATCTTGTCATTTTGGATATCGTACAAGTCAATGATTCAAAGGATAACTATTGGGAAGAAGAAAGAGGCCAAGAGAGGAGAAATGGAAGCCTTTGAGTACTCAACTTGCAGGCTAAGGACATGGCTGTCACTCACATGGTTTAACCTTTTCTTCTGGTGCCATGACAATAAACAAAACACTTTTCTTCTTCTTCCTAATGGGTCATTCTAATGGGGAAATGACACGTGGTGGATTCCTATAAGCACGTGCCTTCGAGTGTGGACCAAAAACCCCAACACAAACGTTTGATCGTGCAAGGCCCCTTCTGCTGAGCCTGAGGTAACTGTCCATATCAGTTTGGTCCCCCCACCAGGCCATTGCCCATTAGGCCATGCTTGGGGTAGCTATAGACATTAGCAAGAACTTGGATCATATGGGCTTCTAATACTAACTAAACTTGCTTTAGGTCTAGTGTTGGGCTGAAACTGGTTGATAAGTCCGTTTACACACGCACACACACCATATATGTCGATATTTCTTTTATTTTATCCACCGGTTCACGGCAGGGTCAATGGGTTGGACAAACGCAATTATTATTTTTCTCCTTATCATCGCCTCAATCTTCAACATTAATCATAAGATGTTTGATGAAATATCTCTTAGGCGGTTCAAAAGTAAAGGAGAATACTAAAGTTGTGAGGTACCCCAGGCTCCTATTGTGAGGTTGGGTGCTTCTTTTACTTATTGCACGAGTGTGATAAAATTCTCGTTTCGCCACTGTATGCTATTTCTTCTTTATGTGACGATTTTTTAGTTACATTGCATACAAGGGATATAATCTTGGCACTTTCTTCAGCTTTTGTGTATGAGTTTATTAGCTCACTCGAGGACTATGCCTTTTACTCTATAGCATTAACTTGCTACCATATGAGCTTTTGTTTTGTTCTCTTCCTAGATTGAATCATCACATAGCGACCAAATTTGTTTATGTTTCCCCAAAGATTTACTCCCGTCCTCTTATTTCTATTTTTTGTCCTATTTCTCCGTGCTTGTTGTCATATACTTGGAAAAATATTAAATAAATTATAATGATTTACCAAAAAAGCAACAATAATATTAATAATCTTCTCCTTTTTGTTGTCCAAGAAAAGAAATACTACAAGACAACAAAAGAAAATCATTATGAACTCTCTTCCTTCCAGTACATACATATACAAGGATTAGAGATATCAACTTGTACAGGCACAGGGCACATGTGTTTTGGGTCGACCACACCATGCATGATCACCAACAATTATTTTCAAGAATCTTCATGCCCAAACGCTGCTGTGCATAGCTCACCAGCTTTTCAAACTCTTTGGGGTTGTCTATTTGGCCACTCTTATTGCAATCTGCTTGCTTCATTCCTTGACGAGCCCTCCACCATCCAAACCAAACCCTCAGGCTGTGGAGAGCTTCTTTCAGCTCTTCGCGGCTAATTTGCCCGTTGTGATCGCTGTCAAACCGGTGAAGCCAAGCTTTGAACTCATCCACTGTCATCTCCTGGTCAGGCTGCACCTGCAAACAACTTACTATGGCCATCAATGAATTTTTCTCTAAGCAGATAAAAATCTCTTCAAAGAAGATAGAAAATGGAAATGTAGCTAGATGGGCAAGCTTTGTTTGCTTCTCTTCTGTTCTCTGTACAAGTACACACGACTCTTAAAGTGGCTTTAAAGTGGATTTTACTAGTGGAGAATCGAATTCATTTTGCCTTTAGTGGGCTTTCTTTTGGCATCTTTTAGCACAATCGCTAATACTTCTTTAGGGTCATGAGTAACTTTATTCTTCCAATTAGGCATGGGAACAACAATGTTAAGTGTAATTATATAAAATTCTAGGCATATGTGACAGCTGTTTAATTTTCTTAAAAGGGTTATATATTAAACCTCCATGGCCTATTGGGTCAGTGCCATCTGTAATTATTAGTTTTAGATTGGACTTCAATTGAAAAGTGTTTGATCTTGTCCACACAGATGAGAATCTTCGTTCAAGAGCCATCCATACTTGTCTGCAAATTGTGCATCTAATCTTGTCATCCTGTATTGGATATGTATCAATATCAGCTCGTCTACTTCAACTCTTTCATTTCTTCATTTCAGTTATGTTTCAAATTTTATTCATCATATGTTTCACTGCAGCCTAGCACCTTGTTGAAAAAGTTAAAATTTTATTCATCAAATTTTATTCTTCATTTCCGTGTATGTTTAAAGTGTCGGCATAAAGAACTTCCTTCTTTTTGAAGTGCGGAGTTGCTTATTTGCATCAGGCCCATCTCAGCACACTGATTCTAGGCATATATCTAAGCTTTTGGACTCTTTGTACCGTGGATTAGGCCGTAATGGCTAAATGACATTAAGTACTCTTTGTAGAGGGAGGATTTGAACTTTGGACATTTCCAACATTGGAAAGAGAAGTATCACTAGATCAATATGTAGTCGGTGTTTACTTCTAATCTCATCAATTTTATCATATGTACATATATAAATATCAAACTACTGACAATATTCATCCCCTTTAGATTGATTTAGTCATGAGCTGATCAGTCCAATTTTGGACGTGAAGGCTAGCAAGTGCTAGCTCCAAAACATAATGGATGTCATTATTTTACTGTTTGTAAAGGTAAAAGCAAAGGCAGACAGCATATTATTCTTATTTAAGAACATGGGCAGACAACCCTTACAGGCATTATTATAAGCAAGACTAAATATATGGCTATAACATAGGATATGAGATCTAAAATTTATATAAATGATCTCTTTAAGCAGTTGGTTTCTTGAAGTTCCCCATCATTTTGGAAAACTCATTCATGTCAATTAAACCATCACCATTAGTATCCACTCCTTTCACCATGTTCCTGCAAGCCCCAGGACTGCAATTCTCTCCCAGCTTCTTCAGCACCAGAGACAACTCCTCTGCACTTATCTTCCCATTGCCATCCAGATCGAACAATCGAAATGCACTTTCGATGTCAGCCTCTCGTGCTTGATCAGCTCCCATGTTGAACATCTCCACAAACTCCTTGAACCCTATGAACCCATCTCCGTCACTGTCAAGGGCCTTAAAGGTCTTGGCAATCTCAGCTTCTGCTATTTCTTTGTCAAGGGTCTTCAGGGCTGACTTGTACTCTTCCCTGCTGATCCTCCCATCTTTGTTGGTGTCAAATTTATCGAACACATATCTTATCTCCTCAGCTTTTGGCTGGGATGAAGGCCTTGACAAGCTAGACCTTTGCCTCTCTTTGGAGAAACTCAACTCGGGAGCTGGTTTATTTGGAGGCTTTCTAGGAGAGCCATATTGAAACCTGAGAAAGCTGAAACTACGTGACATAATTTTTTTTCCAAATGGTTCCAAATTCTGATATGTTGATGGAGGCTACATGCATTAACTAGTATTTATATAAGCTCTCTGGATTTGTGTTGTTTGAGGTCTGCTACATTAAGGAATAGTATAAAGATAGATGTTCACGCGCATTGTTCACATCAATTCTGATTCAAAGTTGAGGGGAAAAAAAAAGGAGCACATCTGATATTGGTCTTTGTTTCTTATTCTTTTTCCACCCACATTCACTTTCCAAGTTCATTTGAAGAGAGAAAGAAGAACCAGATATGGACACATTACATATATTCTTACCAAGTTGTACATATCTTGTTGATTCCTATTCTCCTATATGATATGAACCCTAATTTTTGGTTTGCCATGACGCCACTAATAGTAATAAAGTTGTAGATTCTTGTGTTACTTGCGTGGAATCTTCTATATGATGAAGAAGAAACAAACACCACATTGGTAAAGGTTGCGGATCTAATATCGGTACAAGCAAATATTCTATCTCAAGAAAAAAAAAAAAATTATATATGTAATGTCCAATACTTGAGTGAGATATACTGAAGGGAGATATTGTATTTGATTTTAAATTGGGAAATTTACTCGTAAAGAATAAAGGAATTTAACTTATATTTATAACTTGAAATCAAAATTTTTTTTTTCTAAGAGATATTGGGAGAGGAGCATTACTTAGCTACTATCGTTTGTCAATAAAAAAACATAGGAGGATTCTGACAACATTTTAAATTACATGGAATTTGGAAACACTAATGATTTTTTTTTTTTTTTTTACACAATTGATGATAAGTTGAGTGATAACTCACAAAAATTCACGCACGCATGAGACAGCAACTGACGTTGCGCGTAACTTAGAAGAGAAAAGCTCACCTTACCAAGTGGTTGAATGCTCACTTGTGATTTGCAACTTGGTAAGGTGGGCTTTTCTCCTCCAAACTACATGTGATCCGTCAATGTCAGTTGATGTCTCCTCCAAACTAAGAAGGATCACCGCTCCACATTCTTCAGGGGAACTTAAAAAGAGCCATAGCGCCATAGTGGCTAAACCCAAAGCCAACATCTTCCTTGTATATATGGGCTTAAAGACGGCGATTATTTCATAGCGATGACAGTGTTTCATGGCGGCTGCTTCCACATCCCAAAATAAAAGAACAAAAAAGAATCATGAGGGGAAAAAAGGGGGGGGAGTGAGGGAAGGAGAGGAGAAGATAAGGGAGGTGGGTAGGGAAGGAGGTCATCGACCCCCAAAGGAGGCACGGTGGGAATTTTTCCTTCGAGTTTTCTCAAAAAGCGTTAAGGGTTTTCTCTTTTTAAATTGTATTTTGCTTTAAATAAATAAAAACATAGTAATTTTATTGATAACACAGAAAAAAGTACAGAGTAGCCGCAATGCCAAATATGAGTACAACATCTCCAGTGACCAAACACAAAAATAAATTGGTTTGATCTGGAGAGAATTACGCATGCCAGAAAAACCTAAAACCTTCAATTCAGCAGATAAAGCCACCTATACTCATACCTACAATACAGATCCACCGCACAACAGTAGTAACGACAAATCCACACCGAAAAGTCGAATACTAAATACAAACATCAACAAACTCCTATTGAGTTTCTGAGAATTATTAGACTAAAATAAACACATAAACAAAGACACCACACCACATCTTCTCCAGCACATCAAAGAGACTCGTAGCAGCAACATGACAAAACCTCTTATTTTGCACAGGCAAAAGCTGATCCCACACAAACCGGCAATAATCACTTCTCCAACTCCAAACACTGAATTGGAGCAAAATCCCTGTGAGTGGACCAAAAGCTGCAACAAAATCATGGCGTCTACAGTGGATTGCAGTAATTGCTTCAAAAACACAACGAAAACCAAAGAAAAAAACTGGGTCAACAACACCATACTGTGGCCATAGGCAATGGCGAAGCCAAGATTTCATGTGTGTGGGGGCCTCTTACATATTATAAATAATCAAAACTACGAACTCACAATACATACGAAAATTTATATATATATATATAAATATATATCACATATGTCAATAATTATATTGCTTGTTGGTTGCAATCATAATTGTCCTTGACAAATGGATAGACAAATACATTCTGAGCAAGAAAAATTGCAAGAGATAGACAAAGAGTATCGATTTAGCAAATATCTTTAAATCTTTTCCCCCCATTAAACCCAATAGAAAGAAAAAATCAAAATTTCACAAACTAAAAAAAATCTTAGGTCCCTTCATGCATTCATATCATACATGAAAAAATGTTTTATGTAAAAATATTGACTAAGTATGAAAAATGATTTTTTGGAATAATCATTTTCTTAATATAATTTTTGGTGGCTTTTATTCCTTACACATCAAATAAGAAAACTGGATTTTATGGGATTTTAGTATGAAATATATATGACTTAATGAGCCATCATTTACATGTGTTGTGGCGAACCTATTAAGGCACAAGGAGGTACTTCAAATTACCTTTTTGCTCAACTGGTAGTAGTGCACTCCAGGTGTATATATGACCTTATTTCCATTTTCAATATTTAAGTAAATGTCTTTGTCCTTTTACTTTCATTTATTTTTATA
Source organism: Prunus dulcis (assembly GCF_902201215.1). Lineage (NCBI taxonomy): Eukaryota > Viridiplantae > Streptophyta > Magnoliopsida > Rosales > Rosaceae > Prunus > Prunus dulcis. The sequence continues at coordinate 14,085,696 of NC_047656.1, read as the reverse complement.
TTACTTTATTTACTTAAGTTTACAATGTAAATAAGAAAGTATCCCCTATTTGGATTCAAATAAAAAAACTAGAAAATCAAATTCCTACCAAATCAAAATATGAAAAATCAATTTTAGTGCAAAATACACTAAATTTTACTATAGTAAGACATTGTCGTTACGTGTTAAAAGAATGTCTTTTAAGGCGGTCATGCACCACTTGAGTCATAAGCAATATCTTTATTATGTTATAATATTGTTCTAACTTCTCCGAAAAAATGTATTTCTATGCTGTCGTTACGCATTTAAACAATATTTCTTAATGTGGCCCCGACACCACGTGAGTCATAAGCGACATCTCTATTATGTTATATTATTGTTCTAAGTTCTCTGAAAAAAGTGCTTCTATTATATTACGTGTTTAAACATTGTGTCTTAATGTGGGTTCAGCTCCACATGAGTTATAAGCGACGACTTATTTGTTATGCCTTAAATCTAATCAAATTTTTTTTTGAAAAACATAAGAAGCATTTATGGTGAGCCGTGACAAATTGAGTTATTATCAGGGTGTGACATAGAGATGTGAAAATATTAGAAAATGGATACAAATCTTGACTATATTCTCTTCAAAGTTGACATTGGAGATAGAACTATTAAATTTTTTGGATTAAATACTAATTTGGAATTTTATTTTTATTTGTACAACAAATATTATGACATAATAGAAATATTCCTTTTTGACAAATATAATTGAATTACTTCAACAACTAGTTTTTAAAAATCATAAATCATAGAAAGATGCAAAACATTAAATCGTTGGCAATGTTATGTTGTTAAATATGTGACATAACACCGTGAGTTAACATCACACACATGTAAAACAAAAATTAACATACTTGAAATCAACCTCTTTCTTCAAAAAAATTAACATACTTGACATTTTAGTAAAATAATATCTGAGAATGTATGCAAGTGAATAATACCGTATATATCAGTTTTCTTTATTTAATAAACAGAGCCTTTTTCTTTTTTCTTTTTTTTTTCGGACTGAAACAAAACCCTAGAAAAACAAATTTTAACTTTTTTTAAATTTAAAATAAAATAAAATAAATAATAAAATAAATAATAAAAAAAACCATGCCCAGGGGAGAAAAGACTCTGTACAAACTCCATCGTTTGCCTAATTAATTAGCATAATTGCAGATATTAATCCCTCACTGGTCTCATCCTCTACATACTCCTCCACATTAGCACTGGTGAGCTCTTTGGATCTCTCCGCCTGAGCCGTCCAATCCGTCTTGATCAACACAATCACCATCAGAGCAAAGCAAACCAACTGGGCAGCCAGAAGGCCCAACCACAGGCCCAACAAGCCCAAATCCATCACAAACGCCATAAAAAGCGACACAGGCAACCCAACAACATAAAAAGAACCCAAATTGATAGCCGCACCCAAAGTTGGCCTTGCACTGCCTCTCAGCACACCACAAACGGTGGTCTGCGGGCAGTTCCCGAGCTCACACAGCCCCACGATCGGCAACGCCGAAGCCGTCAGCGATATAATGGCGCGATCGGCGGTGAAGATCTGGCCCCAAGCGTTGCGCATTGTCACCATGAACGTGGTTGATAAAAGTCCTGTGAGAACAGCACATGACAATGCAACAAATGATGACTTTTTAGCTTGCTTGGGGCGGTTGGCGCCTAACTCGTTCCCCACCCGAGTCGACACGGCTTGACTAAGCGCGAAGGGGAACTGGTAGGCGAATGCGGTGGCCTGGATCAAAATTCCCATGGTGGACACGGCCTCAGCTGCATTGCTGAGAAGGCCTGAGAGAATGATCATGATCTCGTACCACCACCACTCCAAGCACACAGAGAAGCAGCTGGGGACGGCTTGGCAAATAATGGGCTTCCAGTCTTTGAAGCAGAAATGGAGTGACCAGCCTTGCCATGTGTTTGTATAAATGCCTGAACCGCGTAAGTAGAGAATAAGGTAGAGGAGGATGATGAGGTCTGTCAAGACCCCGGCAAGCGCGACACCCCGAATGCCGAGGTGGAAATGACAGGCCAGGAGGTAGTTGGCGGGCCCGTGAATGGCGAGGGCCAGCGCGGCGCTGAGCATTAAAGGGAGGGTGACCTGTTGGGTTCTGAGGTGGATTTTAAGGGGATTTATGAGGGACTGGAAGAAGAGAGTTGGGATTGTGAACGTGAGGTAGGTTGTGGCTGTGGAGGAGATTGTTGGGTTTTGGCCTGAGAAGAGAAGGAAGGACTCACAGTTGAGCCACATGATGGAGATGGGGATGGAGATGAGGATGAGGATGATGACTGTGCCCTGGAGGGTGTGTGACATGAGAGGCCATTGTTGGGCTCCAAAGGCTTGGGAGGAGATGCCTTCCATGCCAGAAGCGAGGCCGGAGAGGACGGAGTAGCCGCTGATGTTGGCCACACTGATTGCTAGGCTGCCTCCTGCTAATGCCCCCTTACCTAATCTGCCCAAGAAGAACATCGAAATCGCCGCTTTCGCGTACACCAGAAGGCCCGCCAGGATCATTGGCAGGGCTATGGTGTATAGCTGCTTGATCTCTTGAACAATCTGGTGATGAAATTATTAAATAAAATAATTAATTTAGAGATACACAAAAATACAAGGCGTACATGCAAAGGTTGTATGAGAAAAAACAAAGTGTTGGCGTCATATAGGACTGACCACAGAAACAGCCGTGGGTTGGCGGTGCTGAGAATCTTGTCCACCTTCTTCATCGTCCTTGACGGTGGTGTAGAACAGGTTTGATAAAATTGGAATATATAACCACGAAGCAGCATTAGCATTGTTGTACGACATCTCGTTGAATTGACAAAGCAAGAATTGGATTTTCAGTGTTTTTGGAGATCTCAATGAGCAGATTGATGAAATGGGGAGAGCAGAGGAAAGGGTTGATCTCTGTAGCTTCTCAGGAATAAATATGTTGCAAAACCAGGGAGACTAGACACGCAGATAAATAAACAAGGTTTTCACCATCTGTAAGTGCCTGGTAAATTTTTTGTCTTCTGTGCTCTAGAATTTCTACAGGCTTTGTCTTTGTGCTGAGGGGTTAGTTAGGGTTTGGTGGTGAGAAATGGACGAGTGTGAGGAAGATGAAAATGGGGAAGTGGTGGTCATGAGGGTGGTTCGAATTCGTCGTTTTCTCCTCTCTGGATTTCTCAAAGGACTGAAATGTCTAGCTTTACATCAGATTGCACCACTCTAATAAAGTTGGTGGCAAACTGGCAATGCATCCAAATGCCAAAGCATGAAATGCTTGAATCGACTCAACATGAATGAATGTGATGACTAAGATGAGGATGCTAATTAGAAATTTAGGGACAAATTAACATCTTCTAATTTGGACTAAGATGTTATGAGTTGAGTTAACTGCTTGGATCAAGATTAACAAATAAAGAAAATAAGGAAAAGATCTGCAACTTTTTTTCCTTCTGTGTAAAGATTTTTTGTTTGGGCTAATTAATGGGTAAAGATTTTGGAATCGTAATATTATAGGAGGATAATCTACATATGGTAGATATAGAATGTTTCCATATCAATGCCTGAATTCAAATTTCAAAATCCTTTTCTTGTTTAACATTATTTGGTAACCAAATAGTTGAGATTCAAGTATGTAAAATGCAACTAATTAATTAATGTGTTATTACTTTCCTCTCAACAAGAAAAACATAATATTTTCTCACTCAAATTTGGAAAATATTTTACAAGTTATAATTGTAATTTCTTTTAAAAATTCATATTTAAGTGTTCACGAGTTCCGGTTTGTTGTTGTGATAAGAAGTCATCATGAGTTTTATCAATACACTTAACTTTCTCAAGTCACGACAAGATATACAGCAAAAATCGAAATCGATACACAGTTAAACTTAAAACAATGAGCGAATCTCATTCTGATTGCAGAAAACAGGGTTGAAATAATTAATATCGCCTGACACAGAGAGATGTGGTCAACACAACTCGTAGTTAATGTGGTGAACGTGGCAATGTTATTCTTACATCCGAGTGTCCGCGCATGAGCAAACGTCCGCACCTACGCAAGTGATAATGTTCCATTTATCTATTTATTTTTTTGTCATTATATATTGAGTACTAAGTAATCATGAGTACCTCCAGAGGAGTATTTAGAGTAACCTGCAGCAATCTTGCCACGCCTTCAATTAGAAGGGTTAAATCATCCTCAACCAAGGAGGATAAGAGCTATAATCATCACTAGACTTTTGGCGACAAATTTGTGACGAAGTGAGCTTGCGTTGAAAATTCTTAGTACAACCAACGACACATTGTGTCCGTCGCCTATAGTTTGGTCAAATTTGGGTAATCACTAATATAGTATTATTTTTTCTAGTAAGACAAAAATACCCTAAATCCGCTAAAAAGAATGTGCCACATCAACATAGGAGATTACTTTTCTTCTCCAAGACTGAGCCGAACCCTCGAACTTTGTTTTTTTATTTTTTGTTAGAACTTAGGGTTTTTTTTTTCATGCATGATAATATTATCTGGAAAATATTTTTTTGTTTTTTTTCCTGCTAACCTTTGCTATATAGCCTATATACATGTCCTCTTTTTTCTTTCTTTAAGAAATCATTGTTAGATTTGTTTACAGAGATTTATTGGTTATCAAATTACTATTTAATTAGAGGGCTGCTAACATATACACAGCTAAGTTAAGGAGAAAAGAAGAATGAAAAAATTAGGTCACATATATATAAGCAAAGATAAAGGAAGTTTATCTACTTTATTCTCACGTATGCTCGGTTCCCAAACTATGCATTGACATGTATTTGAACTTTTTGGTATGACAATATGTAATATACTTGGAATACCGTCACATTAACATCCCGGTTTACATTTAAGTTTTTCTTGACCATGAGACCTAGAAAAGTCTATCTACTTTATTCTCAAGTATTGATTAATTTGAAAAAATATTTATAAGAAATAGAACAAGTAAGTCATTATGTTTTAGTATGTGTAGTTAAATGGGTTCATCGGCAACTTGTATTCTATTTCACATTAATCCTATATTAAAGGAAAATACTTCTCTCCTTACCATGTAAGTAGGAGCTCCTACATTTCGGTCAATAGCAATATGACATGTGTGCAGAAGTTTTTATTTTTGTATTTTTGATTAATTATTTTTGTTTATATGTCAAATTGTGATTCGCAAGAAGGAGGAGTATCTCCTTACAGGATAAGTAGACAAGCAGTATCCATAGTTAAATGAGCATATTGTTTTAGGGAAAAGATGCTCCAAGCGCCTATTGTTTTGGTGTGTAATGATTAACATAAAGAACGAGACAAATGCGTACAACCTGAACAACAATGTCCTCTTTAATTATATATCTCTTTATTCTTTTTCTCTCCAGCTTGAGAATAAAAACTAGTGGCAAAACAGATAAGAATTGTCATCAATTTCTACCATGGGCGAGCCTAAAACCAATGTTCTTTCTATGATCTCATCTCTTTCCTTTTGGAGCACTGCAGCTAGATGGCACCAAGCACAATCCAATGGACACCATCTGCATTTCATATATGACTTTCAATTTCGTGTTAAAAAAAGCCACACAAAAAATACAACTTTCTGCCATGAATTGAAAAGCTTCAATTGTGTGGTTTATTGGGTGAGCTCTACTTGAGTCCCATAATATCTCCAGCCCACTCATGTGAAACCTTGGCAAAAGAATCGAGATTTATGTCATTTTCTTGTTAGAAATTTATAAGATGAGATTTAAGGAGCTGCAAACTAACAGACTGTTTGACGGAATCGAACAACATTGAAAGTAAAAAACATAAAACACTAAAACTGATAGTTTCGTGAACTCAAGCGCATTGTGATAGAAACCCTTTTCAAATTGAAAGCTTGGAAAGATGGATAATTTTTGACTCCTACTGGCCCAACTTCAAGTAACTCCATAAATACACCGAAAAAGACCATGTCCAGGGTCACAGGGGGTTTGATCAGTATAAATTTTTATCTTTTTATTTATTTATGAACAAGATCAGTATAAATTTGATATGATTGAAACTTCCTCAAAACGCACCCAGATCACCTTCAAATGCTTCAACCAAATACCAGAGTGAGTACATGGGATCTCATCTGGTCCTTTAACATGTCCGCCGGCATAGCAGATCGTATGCCTTCATAAAATCTCAGAAATCTGCAATACCATGAATCATATATCAATATCAAACTGAGTGTCCATCTATCTGTCTTTTTATCTTTGTTTTTGTTTTTGTTTTTTTTTATAGGGGATGAGGAAACTGAGTGTCTATGTATCAAACAGGATGACAAAATGAAATGAGGAAACATTGAGAAGGGGGTGAACTTACATTTATGGGCATCTCAGCTATGACCAGGTTGCTACTTTCTTCAATGCTTTTGAGAGTAACTACCTCACCCCCAACAACCATATTGATTACAATCCCATCTGCACATATTATATGAAGTTATTGCAAGACCGGGGAATCCCATACTATGCAACCAACAAAGCAGTACAGCTAGGAAGAACCTGCAGCCAAACAAGTCGTCAACCGCCTCATATATGTTTCCTGCAGAAAATATTGTCAGGAAAGAAACAAAAACAAACATTCGTTATGGTAGCAAAGCAAACACATGCACACAGGTGATAACTACTGTCAGAATATAAAATTGGGAATGATCAGCGACCTTGAGGAATGAGGATGGCATATAACCAGTAAGTCTAAAAGTACCACAACGCACGGTACAAAAACAGCCAATTAAAAAAGTACAAACAATAAGAAATCAAACTTGAGAATGACAAAAACATGCTTCCCTTCTCATGGAAGCTTGGAATCTCCTAGATGCAGATAAAGAACATAAGGAAGTATTCTTAAAATGCTTAAGATCCAAGGAATGAAGCAAAGTTTATAAGAACTATCCAATGAACTGGCGAAAGAGTGCAACCCTTGCAATTTGAAATTTAAGCACAACACAACTAGAAAAACTTATCTAAAGTTTTCAGTTGTTTGGTTATGGTCTTAGTCTTCTCAATGCACTAACCTCAAAAGCATCTTGTAATCAAACAATTTGAAAACAGTGAATCAAGATCACATGTCATTAATCTAACAATGTGCAGTCTACATCTACAATGAAATAGGAATATCTAACAGTTACCATAATAGAGTCAAATGCACAAGAGTTGCAGAACATTATAAGTCCAATAGGAAGAATGAGAAGTGCACCTTCTTTGTAGGCAACTCATAATTTATAAGAACGTGAGCAGAAATGGGTGACTCCCCGGAAGCAAGAAGTGGAAGGCATGCATCTGTTGCAACTATCATATGAGATTTTTGTTCATCTTTCACAGGCTCATTGTCATCCGCTGGTTGAGCACTGGCTTGTGGGTTCCACCTCATTGTTGCTTCCCGAAAGCGCTCTAATATCAAAGAACGGTCTGCTTCAGCAAGGTCAGTGTACTGGGATACAAGATATGACACGCAGACTAATTAGGAAACGTTAACAGTATAGGGGAGTTCCAAGTTTCAATGTCTCCAAACATGGGTAATGGCGCTGGGCATGTTCATGACATAACTAAAGAAACTACCTTAAAAGAAACGAAATATCATGCCTTGAAAGGCACAAAATCCTTTTAATTGTTAGAAACAAGTTTAATTCTTTACCCCATCCAATGTCAGCAACAACCCAAGTATGCAGTTGAAAATATAGTTCAAGTGCTCCTAATTTTTCCAATCTTTGTGAAGCAAATGCTCCCAAAACTTATGCCCTTTTGTGTATTTAACAATCTAATGGTAAGAAAATTTGCAAATAGTTATGAGTTAACGACACTAGAAAGCATTCTTAATAACCCATGGAACAAAGTTAAATCCATAAAAATTATGAATGGCCAGTAAGTGTGTACCAGAGAAGCTAAAGAGATATAGGGGACGTTGGCGACGGCGGAGCTGACCGCGTCGAGCTCATCACGTGAGCTGCAGCAGACCACTATAGGTAGGCAGGGACGCCTACCCGCCACGCCAAACAGGTCCATCAATGTCTCCTGCCCAATTCAATTTACAAATTCACTTTCTTTAATTATAAACTCAATTATTTATAAGGGGAAGTGAAGAAAGAGACCATCTTGAACTGGAGCCTGTCAACGGCGAGATAGAAGTGGCGTTGTTGACTGCAACCAAAACTTGGTCTTGTGAGCAAAAATGGAAGATTGTACAAGAAAATTAAGCAGCAAGAGAAATTATAAATTAATAAAAGGAAAAGGAAAATGAATGAAACCTGAAATGGGAAGAAGAGGGGTGAAAGGGAGGAGAGGGGGTTTCAATGGCATCCACCGCCATTGCGTCGAAGTTCAACCAAACTCTCTCACTTTTCCCCTTCGGTTTCAATGGAAAATCCGCTTGGTATATTCTCGGTTTTTTTTTAAGTAACATACAGTGATGCTATAAACTATGGGTCATACACATTATACTGGCCCAGTATGGATGCTATAACAATTGTACACATTCCCAAAAGGTTTGCACTAGGCCCAAAAGGTTAGACTTGGACTTGAGTTTTGAGGGTCGAAGTCCAATGGTAGAGTTCAAGGCTCAAGGTGAGTGAAGTACTTAGGTCCAGCCTAGGTTTTTTATTATTATTATTATTATTTAAATTTTATTTTTATTCTTCTTTTGAGAATATAGTAGATGCGTTAATATGAGAGGCAATTACAAGATTACACATGAAGAACACTGCCTTAGAAAAGGGTTATTGCAAACAAGAAAGTATAAATATAAATAATAAAATACAACCAATACAAGAACAATGAGCAAACTCCATATGTATTTAAACCCCAGCTCACTCATAGTTGAAGATGAGAGGGTCCATAAGAACTCAGGAATCAGTGCTGAACAGAGATCGTGTGGATAACCAACTCTGAAGCATCTTTGGGATTGGAAACACCAAAAAATGAAAGATCACTTACCACTCAAAATCCACCTTGATTGTCATATGAAGTCACTCTATCTCCAGCACCACTCACGATCCCACAACACCAAAGGATAGTAAATCCTACCAGATCCATAAACTCCACCTCCATAGAAAGATCTTAGAATAGCTACCACCAAACCCTTAAATTTCAATAGCACAGACAAAGGGTAAATGTGGAGATCTACCAAGATCAAGAAAAATCAGCCCAAAAGGCTGAGTAGTAGTCCCTAAAAACCTAGTGGGGGAGGCAATAGATCCTCAAAAAACTAAGGGGAAAACTCTCCACAACAGGACGGGGAGAGAGAGGCCCAGTTAATTAGCCTAAAAGAAATTATTCCAGGGGAAACTCCTAGAATCAAAAGAGTTTGCAATAGTTTTAGAAAAGGTTTTTGGGTCGAAAGAGAAGAAAAGGAAGTTTTGGTGAAAGTGAAACTTAACTAGGTCCAGCCTAGTTCAAGGTTTAGAACTTAGAATCTAGAGCTATGAGCACAAGTGAATTGTATGAATGAATAGGTTTGGAAATGTTCATTCCATTAATTTGGGGAAATCAAAATGCTCATTGCCAAAACTGACAATTGTTTCTTGTGAATTTGTCATTCCCATCTAAGTGCATTAACTACATAATAAAGGTACAATGAACTATATAAGTGTTTGATGACAATGACTTTGTAAAAACAAACAAGAGTGAGACTAATGAGATCCTAATATGGTGCTCAGTAAGAATTCTATAGTGGTTAAGCCATTGATTAACTTCATAAAATTGAGAGGAAAGCACATAATGACATTTTCTAACATTGAGAGGAATTTTCGCTAGACCAAAGACTAAAGGAAAAGATTGATGTTATTTACTACCAGTATTCGATACTGGGTCGTTCATAGCATTACTATACCTTCCTTATTTATTTCAAGTTGGTTATTTGTCAGCACGGGTTTAGCTTACGATGTATTTGGAAGTCCTCGTCCAAACGAGTATTTTACAAAAAGCCGACAAGGAATTCCATTAATAATTGGCCGTTTTGATCCTTCGGAACAACTCGGTGAATTTAGTAGATCTTTTTAGGAGGCCCAGTGACTATAGATAGAACCTATCCAATTTACCATATAGTTTTGGATAGTTGCGAGTACAAGGCAACTCGGGTTAGGTCAACCCACACAAAGTCGCCCGAACCCAATCCGGTTTTTAACCCAAATGGGCAAGAGTACTACTTTGAGATGACTCATCCACATAACATGATTCAAGCTTAGAGCTGACTTCCACACATACAACAAAATAAAGAAGCTAATAAAAATGGTAAATGAAGATGTCAGAAAGTCAAAGACAAAGCTACTCTTGTTTTTCCTTCAAATACAGAAACACAAAGCTACCGACTGTTTTAGTACTTGTTTCCCAACTTCTCACAGAAAAAAGGGGTCCAAATCTATCCCACTCGCCCGTTTAATTTCAACGGTGTCCGTACAAGTGAAAGGATATTTGCTTTTAGCCTTCGGATAGAAGTAGGCGATTAATCAAAATCACAAAAGTATATGGGGGTATAAATACAAATATCACAAAATGAAGGGGAACAAACAAGAAGACAAAAAAACCATTCCTTAGTTTCCTCTCCTCTCTTGCTTAGCTCATTTTTCGGTTTTTTTTTCTCTCTCTCTTCTCTCCTCTCCCTCTCCTGCTTTTTTCTTTCCGGTGACAGTAGGGCTTCTTCTATCTTACGCTTTCGCACTGTTGTTTCTCCGCGGCGCACGTTAACCCCGCCGTTCTCTATCTTACGCTCCCGGAGGTAAGCTCCTTATCCTACTTCCTCCCTTTTCCATTTTTCATTTTCCATTTGATCTCATTAGCTCGTTCGCACCGAAACCCTAATCAGACCATAATCGCACTTTAATCTGATATTGTTAGCAAGCATTATAAGTTAATTAGTTAAATTAATCGAGCTACGAGATCTATTATCTGATAATTAATGTTTTGATTGATCAGGGTTAGAGGGAGACTCTCTAGGGTTTGGTTCCGATTCTTTTATCATTTACTGTGAGATCCGTGAAAGGGGAACAGTGTGTGATTCAATATCTGGGCGGGCGGGAGCAGAAAGTTAGGGTTAGGGTTTTTGATGCGTTGGCGGACATCAGAGCCCGCTAATTGGATCGTAGTGTGGGTCAGGCGCGTGACATGGCTAATCCCGGAGTCGGGACCAAGTTTGTATCCGTGAATCTGAACAAATCGTATGGGCAGCCTTCTCACCATCCACCGCATCCTAGCTCTTACGGGTCGAACAGGGGCCGGCCCGGTAGTCATGGCAGTGGAGGAATGGTGGTCCTTTCGAGGCCTCGCAGTGCTAACAAGGCTGGGTCGAAGCTATCTGTTCCACCCCCCTTGAATCTGCCTTCGTTGCGCAAAGAGCACGAGCGCTTTGATTCGTTGGGTTCAGGTGGTGGAGCTGCCGGTGGAGGGGCTTCAGGTAGTGGGTCAAGGCCTTCTTCATCTGGTGTGGGGTGGACGAAGCCCACCGCGGTTGCTTTGCAAGAGAAAGAAGGGGCTGGTGATAATGTAGGAGCTGATGGAGTTGACCAGACTTTGCATGGTGTTGATGGGGTGAGTAGGGGGATCGGTTCGGGGACCAGTCTTTATATGCCACCTTCAGCCCGGTCTGGCTCTGTGGGACCCCTCCCTACTGCTTCTGCTCTATCTCATCAACCGACAGAGAAAGCACTGCTCTTGAGGGGTGAGGATTTTCCTTCATTGCAGGCTGCTTTGCCTTCTTCATCAGGGCCTTCACAAAAGCAAAAGGACGGTTTGAATCAGAAACAGAGGCAAGTTGTCCATGATGAATTGTTGAATGAGCAGAGGGATAGTTCTCATTCAAGTTTGCTTGTTGACATGCGCCCTCAAGTGCAGCCGTCTCGTCGTGGTATAGGCAATGGACTGAATGAGAGTGGCAGTGAAAGTAAGGGTTTGGGTGGTAATCGAGCATCAGAGCAAGTAAGGAAGCAGGACGAGTATTTTCCAGGTCCATTACCACTAGTTCGGTTGAACCCAAGATCAGATTGGGCGGATGATGAGCGTGATACAAGTCATGGTTTCACAGACCGGGGCAGAGATCATGGGTACTCAAAGACTGAACCTTATTGGGATAGAGATTTTGATATGCCCAGAGTAAGTGTTCTACCACACAAGCCAGTTCATAATCCTTCTGATAGGCGGGGTCTGCATGACAATGAAGCTGGAAAGAATTCTTCCAGTGAAGTCCCTAAGGTGGACCCATACAGCAGAGATGCAAGAACACCTAGCAGAGAAGGAAGGGAAGGGAACTCGTGGAGAAATACCAATCTTCCAAAAGATGGAATTAGTGGTCAAGTTGGAAATGAAAGAAATGGTTTTGGTGCAAGGCCATCGAGTGTAAACAGAGAAACAAGTAAGGAGAACAAGTATAGTCTGACAACCGTTCAAGAAAATGCTCAAGATGATTTTGTAAGGAGGGATGTAGGGTATAGACATGGAGGGAGACAGCCCTGGAACAATCATACGGATTCATATGCAAGCAGAGGGGCTGAATGGAATAAACGAGACCGATATGGCAGTGAACAACACAATAGATACAGAGGTGATGCTTTACAGAATAGTTCAGTGTCCAAACCCTCGTACTCCCTAGGTGGTAAAGGACTTCCTGTCAATGATCCCCTGCTCAATTTTGGTAGGGAGAAGCGCTCATTCTCAAATAGTGAAAAACCTTATGTAGAGGATCCTTTCATGAAAGACTTTGGAGGTACTGGTTTTGACAGCCGGGATCCCTTCTCTGGAGGTCTTCTCGGAGTGGTTAAGAAGAAGAAAGATGTGATTAAACAAACTGATTTCCATGATCCTGTTAGGGAATCTTTTGAGGCGGAACTTGAGAGAGTTCAGAAAATGCAAGAACAGGAGCGACAGCGGATCGTTGAGGAACAAGAAAGAGCTTTAGAGCTAGCTCGAAGAGAAGAAGAGGAGAGAATGCGGCTGGCTAGGGAACAAGTAGAGAGGCAGAGAAGGTTGGAAGAAGAAGCTAGGGAAGCAGCGTGGAGAGCAGAACAAGAACAACTTGAAGCCATGCGAAGAGCTGAAGAGCAGAGAGTAGCCAGGGAAGAGGAGAGACGGAGGTTGTTTATGGAGGAAGAAAGGAGGAAGCATGCTGCTAAGCAGAAGCTTTTGGAATTGGAGGAAAGGATTGCCAAGAGGAAGGCTGAAACTGGAAAGGCTGGTGGTAATTTTTTGGCTGATGCAGATGAGAAAATGTCAAGGATGGAGAAAGAAAAAGATGTGTCCAGGGCAGCTGACATGGGTGACTGGGAGGATGGTGAAAGAATGGTGGAAAGGATCACAGCCTCAGCATCTTCTGATTCAAGTTTGAACAGGTCCTTTGAGATGGGTTCTAGGTCTCATTATTCTAGAGATACTTCTGCTTTTGTGGATAGAGGAAAACCTGTTAATTCATGGAGAAGAGATGTATATGAGAATGGGAACAGCTCAACCTTACTTATACAAGACCAGGACAATGGCCATCATAGTCCCAGACGAGATTTATCTGTTGGTGGGAGAGGTCATTTAAGGAAAGAGTTCTATGGAGGCGGTGGATTCATGTCTTCTAGGACTTACCATAAAGGAGGGATTACTGAACCTCACATGGATGATATCACTCATTTAAGGGGGCAGAGGTGGAACCTTTCTGGGGATGGGGATCATTATAGCAGAAATATGGAGATTGAGTCTGAATTCCAGGATAACCTTGTTGAAAAGTTTAATGATGTTGGATGGGGGCAGGGCCGTGTCCATGGCAATCCGTATTCTCCTTATCCTGACCAACTGTATCCAAATTCTGATGCAGATGGGTCTTATTCTTTCGGTAGGTCACGGTATTCCATGAGACAGCCTCGTGTTCTTCCACCGCCATCACTAGCTTCCATTCACAAAACCTCCTACAGGGGGGAAATTGATCATCCTGGACCCTCAGCTTTTCCAGAAAATGAGATGGAGTACAATCATGCAGCTAGAAGTGAACCTACCCTGCAGACAGGGTATGATACTAATCGTGTGGAGCATATCAGACAACCTGAAATAATTGATGTCAAAGAAGAAAACACCGGTAATGAGAAAAAGAAACTGGACGGTAACACCACCCCAAGGTGTGACTCACAATCTTCTCTTTCTGTGTCTAGTCCCCCTAGTTCTCCAACTCATCTTTCTCATGACGACTTGGATGAATCCAGAGATTCTTCAGTGTTATCTGCCCCTGGGGATAGCAAAGATGTTCCCCTGTCTGGGCAGGAGAACGAATCACTTGCATTACCTACCAATTCTGGAAAAGAAAATGTGGTGAATGCTTCTAGTTCTGTCTCAACCGGTGATGATGAAGAATGGGCTGTTGAGAACAATGAGCATCTTCAGGAGCAAGAAGAATATGATGAAGACGAAGATGGATATGAGGAGGAAGATGAAGTGCATGAAGGAGATGATGAGAATATTGACCTAACCCATGAGTTTGAAGGCATGCATTTAGAGGAAAAAGGGTCCCCTGACATGATGGACAACTTGGTCCTGGGCTTCAATGAAGGTGTTGAAGTTGGAATGCCAAATGATGAGTTTGAGAGAAGTTCAAGGAATGAAGAAGGTGCATTCATGGTACCTCAGGTTTTGTCTGGCACTGTTGAAGAGCACGGGTCATTTGATGGAATTCGTACTGATGAACAGACCCTTCAACATATGGATGGTTCCTCCCTAGTGAATGTAGGTAGTTCTTCTAGAACATTCCAGGAAACTGAGAAGGCAATGCAGAATTTAGTTATTCAGCCTAATAATGCCTCCCATATGTCAGCTACAACTGATCGTGTGGATCATGTGGATGCCGCTAGTAGTTCTCGGCCATCTTCTCAGCATCCAGTTGCATCTTCGGTTAGCCTTAACTCCCATTTGTTGTCTGGTCAGGCTGTCATGCCTACAGTATCTGCTGTTCCAAATCAGACAGAAGGATCTGTTAAGCTTCAGTTTGGGCTGTTTTCAGGCCCATCTCTGATACCATCTCCGGTCCCAGCTATACAAATTGGTTCTATACAGATGCCTCTTCCTCTGCATCCTCAGGTTGGTCCTTCTCTCGCCCACTTGCACCCGACACAGCCTCCTCTCTTCCAATTTGGCCAGCTAAGGTATACATCTCCAATATCCCAGGGACTACTGCCAATGGCTCCTCAATCAATGTCTTTTGTTCAGCCCAATCTCCCATCCAGTTTTTCTTTGAATCAGACTCCAGGAGGTCATCTGCCTATTCAGACTGGTCAAGGAACTTCTCAAAATATAAAAAATGATGTTATGTTACTTTCGGTGGATGATCAACCGGGGCTTACTTCAAGGCACTTGGATGTATCTCAAGAGAATGTACCAGAGAAGATAAATTCAATGCCAGCAGGAGAAAAGGCTGAAACCTCTGTTATGGTGCAACGGGGACCAGCGGTATCCCGTATTGGTGATAGCAATTCAAGGTCTGAGACAGTGTTTCAAGCAGATCAGAGACACCATAATTCGGTTGGGAAAAACTTCAGTGCTTTCTTTGGTACGAGGGAATCTGAAGGTCAGGCTCAAACTGGAGCGGCGCCATCTCAGTCGGTTTTCAAAGAAAAAGACTTTAGTGGGCCAAAGGCTCATGGCCCAGCATCTGGTGGCAGGGGAAAAAAATTTGTATTTACGGTTAAAAATTCTAGCGCAAGATCATTTCCAGATACTGAGCCAACCCACGTAGAATGTAGTGGGTTTCAGAGAAGGCATCGACGCAATATGCAGCGTACTGAGTTTCGAGTTCGAGCAAGTGCTGATAAGAGGCAATCTACAGGTTCTGTATCTTCCAACCACGTCGGACTGGAAGAGAAATTTGTCTCTGGAAGGGGTTTCGGGCCTTCTGTAAGAGGTGGGCCTAGGAGGGTTGTCATGTCAAATAAACCTTCAAAACAGATGTTAGATTCAGAGGGCTTGAGCCCTGGTCGAAATAATTCACATGAAATAGAGTCTGTAAACAAGGCTGAAAAGGGAGCTGGAAAAGATGCCACAACAAAGAGTCAGAATATCCCGAAATCTGGAGAGGGAAACCTTAAAAGAAATATTCATTCTGAAGAGGATGTTTATGCTCCTCTGCAAAGTGGTATTGTGCGTGTTTTTGAGCAACCTGGCATAGAGGCTCCTAGTGATGAAGATGATTTCATTGAAGTGAGGTCAAAGAGGCAAATGCTGAATGATCGGCGTGAACAGAGAGAAAGAGAAATCAAGGCGAAGTCTCGCGCCTCAAAGGTTGTAATGCATGTAATTATTCAGTTTGTCTTCTGCTTTGCGTTGATTTAAATAGAGTTGCTTAATTGCATTTATTTGCTCATTCAGGTGCCACGGAAACCTCGTTCTACTTCAAAAGGTAGTACTGCCTCTGCCAACTCAGGTAAAAGTTCTGCAGCGACAAATGGAGAAGCAGGAAACAGCATTCACTCTGATTTTGTTGCCTCTGAGGGACGTGGATTGGCAAATATTGAAGTATCAGCTGGATTTAACACTAATGTAGTGTCTCAACCGTTAGCTCCAATTGGCACTCCTGCTGTGAAAAGTGATGTCCAGGCTGATATTAGATCCCAAACAATCAGGTATTGCTCTCTTTGGAGAAATATACAACGCCTATAATGTGCACACATTGATTTCTAATGGTTTTCTTTTTCTTCTTAACAGGTCACTCAACACAAGCTCCCTTCCTGTAGTATCAGGTAGTGTAAAAAATATTGGGCGAGGCTCTATTATCGAGAACAACAATAAGGTCCTGGATAATGTTCAAGCATCTTTGAGCTCATGGGGTAATCAACAGGTGTGCAAAACAATTATGTTTTCGATCGCAAATTTTTATTGTATCCTAGGTTTTTCATTTTAAAGCTAAATAGAGTTTCTGTTAGAAACAAGTTCAGGTTCCGGTGTTCCTTTTTTGTTGGTTTCTTCACTGTGTTGCTTTCATGACTCATAATGGGTGCTTCCATTTGCCCAAAAAAATAAATTCATTTTCAGATTCTCTGGGAAAATTAATGTGTTCCATGCTTGTAAATGAATTCTTAATTGCATTCCATTCTACCTATCGAGCATTTACTTCATAAGAGAAATCCAGAATGAAGGAATTTTTTAGATTTGTTGTACTTTTTTGACATTTATTTCCTAGATATCTGTTTTTCTGTATAAGAGTCTGCAACTGATTGACTACACTGCCAGGTTATGGCCTTGACGCAGACCCAACTTGATGAGGCTATGAAGCCTGGGCAATTTGGTTCTCATGGTTCTGTTGGAGAAATTAATAGTTCAGTTTGTGAGTCCAGCATGCCATCGTCATCCATCATGACAAAGGAGAAGCCATTCTCATCTGCTGCAAATCCAATCAATTCCCTGCTTGCTGGCGAGAAAATCCAATTTGGTGAGCATGTTAAGAAAATTCAATAGCTTGCTAAATGTTGCAATTGCCTTTTTTTTTTTTTTTTTTTTTCGGGATGATTTTATCCCCCTATATTCAGGTGCCGTTACGTCTCCAACAATACTGCCTCCTAGCAGCCGTGCTGTATCACATGGAATCGGCCCACCAGGACCATCTCGGTCAGACATGCAACTCTCCCACAATCTTTCTGCAAGTGAGAATCTTCTCTTTGAAAAAGAGAAACACACCACTGAATCATGTGTTCATTTGGAAGATTGTGAAGCTGAAGCTGAAGCAGCGGCTTCAGCTGTTGCTGTTGCAGCCATTAGCAGTGACGAAATTGTTGGGAATGGTTTGGGTGCTTGCTCTGTCTCGGTTCCAGATACCAAAAATTTTGGAGGTGCCGATATTGATGGGGTAGCAGAAGGTGTGAATAATTTTTCTGGTTTAGTAATGAACCTTGCTTTTCTCCTTTTAATGGTTGTTGTCTTATTAGAGTGATTTTAAATCTCTGGTAGATAAAGCCGGTGATCAGCAATTAGCCAGTCAATCAAGGGCCAAACAGTCTCTCAGTGTTTCCTTTCCAGCAGATCTATCTGTTGAGACCCATTCATTAAGGCCACCATTACCAGGTCAGAATAATTTCCTTATAACCAATTTCATAGTGGCTGCCCTTCCCAAGAGTGTTGAAGGTGCTGATATTGATGGGAGGACAGCAGGTGTGATAGATTTTCTGTTTAGTAATGAATCCTCTTTTTTTATTTTTTTCCTTTAATGATTATTATCATATTAAAATCTTTGGTTGGTGGAGCAGGTGATCAGCAATTAGCCAGTCAATCACGGGCCGAAGAGTCTCTCAGTGTTTCCCTTCCGGCAGATCTATCTGTTGAGACACCACCAATTTCGCTATGGCCACCGTTACCAAGTCCTCAGAATTCTTCAAGCCAAATGCTTCCACATTTTCCTGGTGGCCCGCCTTCCCATTTTCCCTTTTATGAAATGAATCCCATGTTGGGGGGTCCTGTTTTTGCATTTGGACCACATGATGAATCTGCATCTACTACCCAGCCACAATCCCAAAAGAGTAGTGCACCAGCTTCAGCGCCACTTGGGACCTGGCAGCAGTGTCATTCTGGGGTAGATTCATTCTATGGTCCTCCTGCAGGTTTTACTGGTCCTTTTATCAGTCCAGCTGGAGGCATACCAGGTGTTCAAGGTCCACCACACATGGTTGTCTATAACCACTTTGCACCTGTTGGACAATTTGGACAAGTTGGCTTGAGTTTCATGGGTACTGCCTATATCCCATCAGGAAAGCAGCCAGATTGGAAGCACAACCCTGCATCTTCCGCCATGGCTGTTGGTGAGGGGGAGATGAACAATATAAATATGGTTTCTGCACAGCGCAACCCTACCAACATGCCTGCTCCGATCCAGCATTTGGCCCCTGGGTCACCACTGCTTCCTATGGCTTCACCTTTGGCCATGTTCGATGTTTCTCCCTTCCAGGTAAAAATTCAATCTATTGACCTAAAATATCCCCCCATCCCTGGGTTTTTAGGTTTTGAAACATAGTGGATTTTGGGGAAGAGTTCTCTCTGAAAAGAGTGGGAAGGGGGATGCTTTGAGGTGTGGATATGATGCCTTTTCGAATTTGTCATAGATACAGGAATTTGAAGTGGGTGCACGAAGATGATAGAATTGTTCATTTTTAATGTGTTGCTATTTGGTTGGTGAACATTCACCATACTCTTTCTTTCTGGCATAACTATAACTAACGATGGGGTAATATTGTTTTGCCCAGTCCTCTCCTGACATGTCAGTTCAAGCCCGATGGCCACATGTTCCTGCATCACCTCTTCAGTCTGTTCCTATATCAATGCCATTGCAGCAACAGGCAGATGGTATACTTCCTTCTAAATTTAGCCATGGTCCTGCTGACCAATCATTGCCGGCCAACAGGTTCCCTGAGTCCCGGACTTCTACAGCCTTTGATAACAGTCGTAATTTTCCTGTAGCAACTGATGCTACTGTCACCCGATTCCCAGATGAACTGGGATTAGTAGACCCCGCAAGCTCCTCCAGCACTGGGAATTCAACACAGAGTGCTGTCACTAAGAGCTCATCTGTAAGTACCACCGTAGATACTGCCAAGACTGATGTTGATCAGAAGCTCAGTACCAGTGTTAGTGGACATAGCGCGAGTTCTAATGCCAAGTCTCAGTCATCTATGCACAAGAATAACACCTCTAACCAGCAGTATGGCCATTCATCTTATTATCAGAGAGGTGGGGGTTCTCAGAAAAATAGTTCAGGGGGTGACTGGTCGCATCGAAGAACGGGGTTGCATGGAAGGAATCAGTCTCTGGGTGCAGAAAAGGGCTTTCCACCTTCTAAGATGAAGCAAGTATACGTGGCTAAACAGACCTCAAGTGGGAGTTCAACAGCGCTATGAGGAGCTACAAAATGAGCTGCTTGGATTTGAGAAAGAAAAAAAGAAAGAGAGCCTGCAGGTTGAAGGAGATGTTCAGGAATAAAGAGTTTTGGTTGCTTTATTTTTTTGCAGCGTCCATTGCACCGGTAGGTGCGTGTCTAGTATTGAGATTGAGATTTTTTTGAGATATATCAATAGATAGGTATGCTGGTTTTCCCAATGAAGGTTTCTGAAATTTTGGGCCTGCCTGGTGGTTGCTCGATTAGAAGAAAAATGACGATTAGCTCGAAGACTAAATAGTTGTATTGACAAGTCAACTATGATATTGTTTTCAGTTGTGGTACATCATCCATGGGGGTTTGTGGGTTTGAAATCTTTGTTGGTCTGCAAACCGAACTGTCAATTTATTGGGGATTTGATGTACTGAATGTTGTGTCCAGGTAGCATTCTTTTTTCAACTTTAGCAAATGATAAAATGCGGCCTTCGAGGGAGGGATTTCTTCTTTCTTTCTTTCTTTCTTCACCCTGTTCTGTATTTGTATTTATTTTTAAATGAAATGTATTTTGTGGTTGGAAGAAATTTGAAACAATTGGGAGAGTGATTTAGTAATAATACGAGATCGGTTTTGCTAACGTGTGTACCCGAACCGAACAGACGAGATATAGAATGTCCTTGTAACCTTTTATTTCATTTCCAACAGAAGAAAACAAACGAGAGCGACAAAGCCACTCATCGACGTGTTATTAGTACGGGGTGATGTTGTACGGTAACAAAAATACCGTTGACTTTTCTTATTTTTGAACTACTTGAATCCTAATTTGAAATGGGTCTCTAATGAAAACCCCTAACTTAACTTGGCTTCATCAAAGCAGAGTACGAGGTATTTTAGTTGGCTGACATCCATGCTTTCAACTCATCGTCATCATCTCCATCTTGAAGCATGTCCCAGAGAAACTGGTCATTCTCTTCCTGCGAGGCACTGCTCTCAAATATTTCCACCTTCTCTGATTGTTTCACAGTAATTGGATTGACTTTGTCCTGATCAGCCTCTTCCATGCTCCTATTTAATTGTGAGCTAGTCCTAGTTCTTCTGCTACTAGAAGTGATGTTGTTATTAGTGATATTGCTGTGCTGATCGGAGGAGGTTAATGAGAAATTGAGCTTGGCTTTGTCCCCACGGAACGCAATGGCAGCTTTGTCGTAAGCCCTGGCTGCTTCCTCCGCCGTCTCGAACGTCCCCAGCCAAACCCTCGCCGCCCGCCGCGGGTCCCGAATCTCCGCTGCCCACTTCCCCCACGGCCTCTGCCTCACTCCCCTGTACTTGTTCTTCCCCTTCCTCGTCCCCGCATTCTCCCCGCTCCCCAAATTCAGTTGCTTGTTTCTGTCTGGCAATGTTGTTGACGGGAAATAGTCGCACCCAAGACACCCCTCGATCCCGCACACCCGACACGTATCGCCCTCAGCCGAAAACGACAGCATGTGTACTTGGTCCGTTGCTGATTGGGTCCCGTCCCTCGTCGAGGGGAGTGACGACGTGGCAGAATGGCCGGCTCCCATTAGCTGCTGCTGCTGCGAAGTGGGTCCACTACCACCGGCATTGATGCCGCCGGAGATTACATGCTTGAGGGCGGAGACCATGATGCAGTGCTCCTGCTTCTGCTGTATGCGATTGGCGTGCGAGGGCATTTGTTCTTTCTTTGGGGTTATTCTCGGAACAAAGGAAAACAAAAACAAAAACTGAGGATCAGTGCGAAGTTGGTAGAAGGACATCGAGAACAAAGGGAGCCCAGGTTGGGTTTTAAAATATAGGCGGGGAGAGTGAGAGGGCGGGACACCCCAGAATTCCAGTTGGCTGCCATCTGTGCACACCGTTCTCACACGCAGTGCAGCAATGAGAAAGGAGTTCCAGATTGAAGGTGGGGCCCGCGTTTATCCAGCTAGAGTTTATACTTCCACGTAGACCTACCGAGCTTTTTTCTTTTTGGTTCTGAAGGTCTTGACTTGAAGACCTGCTGAGCTGATCGCTTTCGTCACCTCTTGGCATGATGCAAGGGCTGACACAGCGCAACTTTCTCAAGGGTTTTCAGGGTTTTGTTTGTTGCACAAGTGGGTCAAATCACCGACTTTCTACAACATTGATGAAATTGGCTCTTTCCTCCACACTTACCCAAACACGTGGACATAAAAGATAAATTTAGCAACAGCCTTTAAAAACATTGATGAACAATATAATTGCACACTTTAGAGCAATTCCACCCATTTGTCTTTAGTCATAGCAAGGAGGGAGCTAGGGCAGCTATTATTTACGTGAATAGTGGTTGTCCTTGCAAATAGTATTTTGTATTTCCACCAATTGTCATGGCTAAGGACAATTACTATTCATTTTTTTATTTTTTTCCCTATTTTTTAATGAAAATAATTAATTTGGATAATATTTTTAGATAAGATTTCTGAGTTCCTACGTGTCAAGACTATTCATAATCGGATAAAATTTCCGGATAAGATTTTTGGATTCAAATTTCGGATGAATTTCAAAATTCAAAATTCAGATAAATTTTTGGGTTCAAATTTCAGATAAATTTGGGTTCAAATTTCGGATGTTCAAATTTCATACAAATTAGGGTTCAAATTTCAGATAAGATTTTCATCCAATCAAATCAAGCCACGTGGCATGTCTATCTTGCCAAAATTTTCTATAAAACCAGAGGCTCAGCTCATACCTCTCACACCACATCTTTCTATATTTTCATTTCTCAGAGTTTAGAATTCATACTTCATTCATTCTCAATGGAAGATTTTAGGAGATGCTTGGAGAGGCAAGAGCGAGAAACAAATGAGAGAAACCGTAGAGCAGATGAAATCAATGAGTTGCAGAGACAAGTCGATGAACAAGTTCTCATAGCAGTGGCTTTGCAAGATGAAGAGAACCAAGGTCGCCGCCGTGGTTCACAAGTCGGCCGCCGCCGGAATGTGGAAAGACATAGGCATTCTCGGGGTAAGAATCTTTTGGAAGATTATTTTATCCCAACTTCTTTGTACTCTGATGTTGATTTTCGAAGGCGATTTAGAATGCAACCTCATTTGTTCAATAAAGTCATGCATGATATTTGCAATTATGATGCATACTTTGTTCAAAAGTGTGATGCTACTGGGGTTTTAGGGCTTCTTCCGGAGCAAAAGCTTACAGCTGTTATACGAATGTTGGCGTATGGAGCATCTGCTGATCAGGTGGATGAGATTGCCGGGATGGGGAAGTCCACTAAGTTGGAGGCTTTGGTAAGATTTTGTCAAGCTGTTGAAACTCTGTACACTAGGGACTACCTGCATAGACCTACTCCCAAGGACCTCCACCGGCTCCTAGAAAAAGCCGAAGCTCGAGGATTTTCAGGAATGATTGGTAGCATCGACTGCATGCACTGGCAATGGAAGAATTGCCCAACTGCCTAGCAAGGTGATTACGGAAATAGAAAAGGCCAAAAAAATATAATCTTTGAAGCCGTTGCTGGCTTCGACACATGGGTTTGGCATGCCTTCTTTGGAGTTGCAGGATCCCAAAATGACCTCAACATGCTGGGTCAATCCTCGATCTTCAACGATGTATTGAGAGGCCAGGGCCCCAATATCACCTATCAAGTCAATAATACAGTGTACCAGATGGGGTATTATCTAGCTGACGGCATCTACCCGAGGTGGACCACTTTTGTCAAATCCATTCCGAATCCCCGATCCCATAAGCAAAAATTATTTGCTACATATCAAGAGGGATACAGGAAAGATGTCGAAATGTGTTTTGGCATCTTTCAAGCTCGGTGGTTGATTATTCGAGGTGCGGCCCGTATGTTTGATGAGGAGATCCTCAGAAGCATTATGATGACTTGCATCATCCTCCATAATATGATTGTGGAGGATGAGTACGATTATGATGCTTTAGAGGTCTACGAACCGGATCCAATGAACACGGCCTTGACACGGATTTATGAAAGGCCCATGGGGCCAAGTGGAGAACCGTTTGAGCCGGAACCGTTGGTGAGGGATGGTCATTTGATGACCCGAATGATAGATCGATATACAGAGATGCAATCTTCGTATATTCATGAAATGCGTCAAGTTCACTTGATGGAGCATCTATGGGCGGTGAAAGGCAATGAAGATGAATGATGGAGCATAGATGCTTTGGTTATGTTTTATTTAGTTATGGTTAGGTTGTGTTGTATTTTTATTTATTATGGTTTGGTTGTGGTTGGTTATTATTATTGTGCCTTGTTTGTACTTTTTTTTATTTTTATTTTGTTTTGTTTGAAGTATGGAATATGTTGAATAAAAAGGTAATTTATTGAATGCTTTGTTTATTAAATAACGAAATGTAATACAAGTCATTACGAATTACTACTACTAAAATAAAATACATGAATTACAACAACTTTAATAGAAAACATGAAAAATACAAATACATAAAAGGTATGCTAACTAATTTAATGGTTTCCATCATTTAACCAATCCGTGTTGCTAGGCCCATCATCCCGTTCTAGCTTCCAAAAGTTTCATATGACTTGTATCCATCGCCATGGTTTCCCGATCCGTCTTGTCCATATCTTTTTTGCGCAAATACTCCTTTCTCGTGCATACTCAGCTTGAAGGGCCAACTCGTTATCTTGGCGTTTTTGCTCCATTTCAATTCTTATGCCGTTTTGCCTTGCAATTTCCTCCAAAAATTTTGAATTATTATTGCTTGAATTACCCGCTTTCTTTGCCTTCGCGGCCTTTCGGCCAATGGGCCTCGGCTCCTTTTCGATGGGTGAGTCTTGACTCATAGGAGAATCGAGAGGTGAATCCGATGTCATTGAATCACGGAGTGGCGTCTCGTTTAACACAACGGCGGGACCCGTCGGAATAATTATGAAGCGTTTGCAATATTTCACCACCTCCCAACATTCATGATGGTTGAAACTTTTTTTGCCACCCCCGGTTGCACCGAACCACATTTGTGCTTGAATCATCTATTTAACAAAAAAATGGAAATGCAATAAATATTTAAAATATATTGGATATGCAAGTAACAAAAAAAAATAATAATGGAAATGCAATTAACCTTACAAATAAATTAGAAGTGCAAGAAAATTAAGAAACAAGTGGAAATGCAAGAAATATTAACAACATATTGAAAATGCAAGAAATATGAACAAAATATTGAAAATGCAAGAAATATGAACAAAATATTTAAAATGCAAGAAATATTAACAAAATATTGATAATGCAAGAAATATGAACAAAATATTTAAAATGCAAGAAATATTAACAACATATTGATATTGCAAGAAATATGAACAAAATATTTAAAATGCAAGAAATATTAACAAAATATTGAAAATGCAAGCAATATTAACAAAATATATATATTAGGAGATTAAACTTAATAAAACAAAAATTATAAAATACTTACCTCGTTAGTACGATTTTCCCCGCTTCTATAGTTGTCCATCGCTTTTGCTAGGGCAGCTCTCCATTTTCTCAACTCTTTATTGAGAATTTTCCACCTACTGGATAATGTCATCTCCGTACGAGTAGACCCCGGAATTTT
This sequence comes from Prunus dulcis, assembly GCF_902201215.1. Taxonomy (NCBI): domain Eukaryota; kingdom Viridiplantae; phylum Streptophyta; class Magnoliopsida; order Rosales; family Rosaceae; genus Prunus; species Prunus dulcis. The sequence continues at coordinate 14,060,282 of NC_047656.1, read as the reverse complement.
TTCACAAAATTCGGCATGAATTTTTTTCCACATATGAAAAAATTTCATCTCATTGCCGGACACGGGACAATGACAAATTTGGAGCCAAGCCTCACACAAGGAAACATCTTCCATGGTGCTCCAAGCCCCTCCGGTTTCGATAGAAGAAGCCATAAAAATATGAAATCAAAATACAAGATGAAAAAGAGGAAAATGTTGAGTAAATAGTGAATAATAGTAGAAGTATAATGAAATGTATGAGGATTGGTGTTGAAAGTGAAGGGTATTGATAGGTATTTATATAAAATTTTTATATAAAAAAATCTGAATTTTTTAGAATTTTTTAAAAAAAATTTTTTTTATATTTTTATTACCCAAAAAAGGCTCAGCCGTAGGATTGGATTCGGATATGCTGATCGGAGAGCTGGGGGCACGACACATGGCAACTTCCCGTTAGAGCTGGCGTGGCGCTAACGTCAGCGTGACGCAAGCGCTGACGTCAGCGCCCGCGGGCTGAAGCTCGGGCTCATCTCGCCTTCGGGCTGGCCCAAGTTGGTGGGTCCCACAAGCCCCCCGGGCTTGAGCTAGGCGCTGGAACGAATTTTTTTTTTCCCCCCTCGCCTCGGGCTCGGCTGGCCCGTTGGACTCGCTCTTAGGACCAAAAACAATGTACATTCTTAAGCAGTAAGTTTTTTTTTTTTCCTTTTTTTGCCTTCTTTTAATCTTTTATCCAAAACAGCCGGTTCCCATTGTTTTTAAAAAAAACAGCAGGTGCCTGTCATGTGAGTGGCTGCACTGTACCACATTCATGGGTGTGTTTGTTACACCGTGCAAGTTTTTACTGGCTTTGCTAAAGTTTTATCCCATGCTTATTTCACCCAGTTTTAATTTTAAATGAGATTAGCTAATATGGGCTCATCAAAAACACTTCCTTAGGTGTTCTTAGCTAAACCCGTCCGGAGAGGAGGGACTAACAGTCCCGACGACCCAAGCAACTAGCAACCACACCCAATCGCCCCACAACCATCTACCAACCAAGCAGCAGCCACAACCACCATCCCCAGCCACCAGATACAACCGCCCGCCATGACCACCAGCCACAGCCACCAGCCACAACCACCCAAGAAGGAGATGACATAATAGAAGAGGAGAGAACAGAAAATTTTCTAAAAACAAAACAGAGAAGACGAGAGAAAATGGAGAAGAAGAGATGAGAGAAATTTTTCGAAAAAAATAGAGAAGAAGAAAGAAAATGGAGGAGAGAAGATTTTAGAAAAAAAAACAGAGAAGATGGGAGAAATTTTTTGAAAAGAAAAGAAAAGAAAAGAAAAGTAGACAAAAGAAGAAGAGAGAAAATGGAGAAGAAGATAAAGAGATGTAGAGGAGAAGAAGAAGAAAGAGATGCAGAGACGTTCGTCCAAAATGAAAAAACGAGATGCAGAGAGGAAGAAAGAGATGGAGAAAGAAGAAAAGTCAAAAAAATATTAAAAAATCTTACTTTAAAAAAAAAAATAGTCATAGTCCAATTAAACATACACCAAACACTGTACAAATGTTATCTAGTTTATACCAGGATAAGTCAATCCAAGACAGTACCAATACTTAATTTAGTTCATGACACTCCCCCGTACCAAACGACTCCCATAATGCATGTTCATAACATGACTGTGTCTTGCTCGGTTGGTCCTCAATGTGCCCCTAAGAGCTGACTTCTCAAGTCATGCAAAGGTCAACTACTTACTGGTTTCAAACAAGTCAAATGGAACCCACCAATGAAAAGATCAGAGGATCACAAATTCACAATCCTTATAAAAAAATCTTAATTTTTCTTATGAGAGAAGACTAAATCCAGGTACTTTCCTCAGTTGTCTATCTTCCATCTCAGATCTCACCATTTCAGCGTCTGCCCACCTCCCAGTTGCTGCATAGATATTGTAAAGCATCACATGTGATCTTGAATTTTCTGGGTCCAATTCAGATAGCATCTCACTAATTTTTTCTCCAAGTTCAACATTTCCATGGATTCTACAAGCACCCAGCAAAGACTCGAGTATACTTGTTGAAGGTTTACATGGCAGTTTTTTAACAATGCCATAAGCTTCAGTCAAGTTGCCTGTTCTTCCGAGAAGGTCCACCATGCAAGCATAGTGCTCCATTTTGGGTGATATCCCATGTTCTGCCATGGAATTGTATACCATGCGGCCTTGCTCAACCAAGCCAGAGTGGCTGCAGGCTGATAAAATACTTGAATAAGTGATGCCATTAGGTTTTGTTCCTGACAGTTTCATCTGCAAGAAAAGATCAATGGCAGCTTCACCATCCCCTTGCAAGCCATATCCATTGATCATCACATTCCAAGACACTTCATCTTTTTCAGCCAAACCATCAAACAGCTTTCTTGCAACCAATATGTTGCCACATTTTGCATGCAAATCGATTAGGGCGTTACTGATGAGCAGATCTTTGTCAAAGCCCTTTCTTATGATGTAAGCCATTACAGAATGAGCAAGGCTGAGGCTACTTAATTGAACACATGCAGAAATTAAACTCAGAACTGTTACATTGTCGGGTTCGAATCCCCTCTGAAGTAAATCAGAGAACGAGGCAACTGCAATTTTGCTATTTTTTGTTCGTATGTGCACAGAAATAATGGCATTCCACAAAGAAATATCCCCCATATTTCCCATTTGGAAGAGTAAGAGACATGAATTTGTGTTGTCAAATCTAGCATACATGAACATAAGTGATGTAAGGAGAGGGGTTTCTCGTACAATTCCTGAAATAACGGCCATAGAATGGATAGACTTACCTTGTAATTGTGTGTAGCATGCAGCCAATAAATTTAGCAAAGTTACGAAGTTTGGTCTCTCACCACTCTTCATCATTTCACCCAACAAGACCAAAACCTTTTTCTGTAAATTGTGGTATCGGAAGCCAGTCATCAGAGCATTCCAAGACACCGAACTCCTTTTTGGCATGACTTCAAAAAGTAGCCTACCAGCATCAAGGTCTCCACAGTTACAATACATGCTAATGAGCGAATTAACCATAGAAATATCAGAAGAGAACCCGTCTTTTATAGCGTAACCATGGATAGCCATTCCTTGCCCTAAGTTTTCCTTCTCGCTGAAACTGGGGAGTATGCTTATCAGGGTGACCAAGTCCAACTTGAAGCCCTCTTTCTGCATCTGGTGGTAAATGGGAACCGCCTTTTCCATTTCTCCACGGTGCACACAACTTGATATTAACGTATTCCATGTTATGGCATTTCTTATAGGCATTTTATGAAACAAAGTAACTGCATAGGAGAGGTGATGACAACCAGAGTAAAATGCCAACAGTGCATTTGACAGATTGAGGTTTGAGTGGCTACCCTTTCTAATGCTAAATGCATGTGCAGACCTCCCCAGCAAATCAGCCTCAAGTTTGGAGCATGCAGAAAGAATACTTACTACGGAGACTGCATCTGAATCAAATCCTGAAAACTGCATTTTCCGAAATACATCGATACTTAAATCCCATAGCCCGTTGTACACGTACCCAGAAATCATTGAATTCCACATAAGAAGGTTTTTACTGGGCGTCTGCTCAAAAAGATACCTGGATGAATTAATATTACCAAGCTTGGCATGCATTGATACAAGGGCTGTTAGTATTGGAAGTTGATTTTCTGACCCATGCTTAATTACACCAGCATGAAGTGATTCACCAAAAGCGAGGCTGCTGGAATTCTCACATGAGGGAATAACGGACACGAAAGTGATCAAATTAGGCTGTGTGCCAACTCGAAGCATACATCGGAACATCTTGAAAGCTGACATGGCCTTCTGCCTTTGTGTGTAGGCAGAAATCATAGCATTCCAAACAACAACATTCTTTTCCAGTACAGAATCAAACAAGTTTCTAGCACCACATAAATCTTCATCCCCAGCGTACATCGAAATTAAAGCGGGAACAAGAAAATCATTGAACACTAATCCAGATTTTACAGCAAAGCAATGGAGGGACTTACCAGTATGAATACACCCCAAACGAGTGCAAACCGGAATAATGCTCGCCAGAGTGCTTAAATTTGGCTTCAAATCCATAAAAATAATCTCTCTGAAAACATCAAAGGCTTCCCAATTAAACCCATTCGACGAATAACCAGCAATCAATGCATTCCAAGGAACCAAATCTGGTTGGGGAATTCTATCAATCAGTGCACGTGCCATCTCCATACAACCAGTTCTGGCATAGAAATCAGTCAAAGCTGTCTGTATAAAAAGGTTTTGCTCAAACCCAGCTCTGACCACAACACCATGAACCTGTTTTCCAATCTTAACAGCACCCAGAGCTGCACACGCTTTAATTACAAATGGAAACGTGAAATCATCAGAAGGGCAGCCTAAAGCCCTGGAATTTAGATAGACATATAAGAGGTCTTGGTATAAGCCATCATTGCAAAGGCACCTGATTATCAGGTTCTGCAAGCCAAGGCTTGGCCTTTGGATTTGTTGGAACAAAGAGAGAGCTAAATGTGAAGCACCCAGATGAAAACAGGACCTAACAAATTGCTCTATTGGAAACACGTCGTTAACAAGTCCATGAACTATGAGAAAGGACTTTAGAGGCTTCAAGTCCTTGCTGGTTTTGCAGAGGTTTAGCAGACGAAGGAAGTGGGTGGTTTTGGCAGTGATTGAATAATGTTTGTGTCTGACAAAAGAGAATATTGACGGCGACGAAGAAGAAAGAGTGTTTAAGACTCGGAAGAAGAAACCCATTATTCCATGAAAGCTCTGAGATTAGTGACACAATGCATTATGCATGTAGGATTTGAAAACGTAGCTAACGGTTGATGCCTACATTTTGTCCTCCGGGTTTGCCGCCAAATTTTCATTTCCTTTTGTTTTGGAGACCAAACGTGGATATTGGCAATTGTAAGCACTAACAATTTTGGTGGCCTAGTAATGTTGGAGCCATGTATTATTTGAAACCTGCAAGTGCAATTTCTCCATTACTTTTTTAAGGGGTATTTTTTTATAAGAGAGAACTGCATGATGACTTTACTGGAGTGCCAACAAGTCCGAGAAATTATTATTACCTTAAAACTTGAGGTTAGCCGAAGTGGTGAAAGAAAACGGGAAAACGAGCGAGGACTACGAGCCAAAGATTTGAAATCTTTTCCATTTGTCACAAAAGAAGTAATAATAATGATACCATCAACCATGATGGTATTTTTCATACTTTCAAATATTTAAAATTTTACAGACATGTACCACCACCACACTACACTAGACACCATGTTGTGTCTAAGATTATCATTCTACAGAAGCATGCCAAAGTGAAACAAAGAAAGGTGTTTGCTTATAGCTATAAAATACATAATAATTCTGCATCGGATCAGGCTCTCAACATCCTGCAGAAGGCTAAAACCTTTCCAGTTCTAATACCCATATGCTGTTCTCTTCATCATCCTGATGAACTCCTCAGCATTAACTTCTCCATCACCTGTACATTTCAAGTCATAACCTTAGGGTTAGCAAAATGATAAATTTTGAGGCATTAAAAAAATAATGGTTATATTTAAGCACGCACGATCTCGGTCTGCTTCCTCAATCATCTCTTGGATCTCTCTATCACTTAAGTTCTCCCCCAGATCCTTTGCAATATTTTTAATGTCAGCAGCAGATATCTTTCCCTAAATTCAAATGTGGAAAAAAAAAAAATGGAATTAGGTATTGACAGATTGAAACAAATCCAACATTCAAAGTACTATCAACTGAAAGAAATGCAATATTTAGAAAGCAAACCAATACATTGTTATCTTGGTCGATGAGATGGAAGGCTTTCATGAGTTCCTCCTTTGTGTCCCGTTCCCCAATTTTGGCTGTCATCATGTGCACAAATTCATCAAAGTCAATAGCACCACTGCCATCCTTGTCAACATCTGCAATCATTTGAGTGATTTGCTGCAATGAAACAACAGATCGACATGTTAGCAATTCAGTCAATGTACCAAATACATAAGTTCAAGAAATTCAAATGCTGACAATGTTCACTTAAGAACTTGCAATAAAAATTGAAGGATGAAGTTCTAGAGAGCATAAACAAGAATGGAAAGATTAAAGTGTTGAAATCAACAAATAATCAGGAAGACAAGAAGATAGAGTCCAAGCAAAACAAATGGCAAAAGATATTTAGGTCGAATTTTGGCAAAACCACACATCTGAATTATATCTAAATATTATGGGAGTGGTTTCTCAAACACACTCACATTCCAAAACACAACACACACGAACATGTTTAACAAGTGTGTTTACATGGGTGGATAATCTAAGTTACCTCTTCTGTCATCTCGAAACCGAGAGCCCTGTGTCATAAACAAAATATAAAATCAGTTGTAAGACAATTAATCCACTGTGAAAAAGACAAGGATTCATACCTCATGGCAACATTGAGCTCCTTGGCATCAATGGTGCCTAAACAACACAACACAACAACATGGTCAAAACCAAAAACTAAAAGTTGAACAGTATAACAACCTTAGAACCTTAATCAAAATCCCAAATTTGCCTTACCTGAGCCATCGGTGTCGAATAACTCGAACGCTTCCTTGATCTCTTGTTTCTTTTGTGTAGGTAACCCATGATGTCTCCCTCTGGGTTTTTCTTTCCTAGAGGCCCCTCTGTAAAGGCTTGCCTATTTCACCCAATACCAAAATTCAAAGAACTAAGTCAGTTAAAGCCATACCCAAGACCCAAAATTTCTTAACTTCAAATTCCCAGATCTTTCTTTTCGAATTCGCATCAATCTCTCAAGACATTCATTCACATCGTTAAGTATGCAATTCCCAAAAAAAGATTGAACACATATTGCATGAAAAATAATAAAGATTGAAAATTTTCAGCTGGAAATTGCATTGAGAAGCTTACCATTTATCGACGCGTTAAGTAAGAAAGTCGAAGAAAGTTTCTCTGGATGAATTTGATCTTCCTATCCCCACAAGCTTAGAAGCTCTCTGTTTGTTTTGTAAATCAAATTTGGGAAAGGACATGAATGTTTCAGGGGTTTTTATACTGAGTCAGATTGGGCTTGATTAGTTAATGTCAAATAAGGCCCAGTTTCATGGTCAACTGAAATCTAACCATAATGTCATGTTTACTAATTCGTAGTTAAATTAGGAGAAATTGAATTAATGACAGGTTGGATTGAGGAGAATTAGATTCTGGATTTCTATTGAAGTTGTTTACTAAACCATATAAATTGAGGAGAGTTAGATTCCAAATTCCTATTGAAGTTTTACTAAATCATATAGATTGAGGAGAGTTAAATTCCGAATTCTTATTGAAATTTTACTAAACCATATGGAATTGAGGTAAAAGTGAATATAATTACTAAAATGTCATTGTGTTGGGTTAAAGTAGATGGAAAATTTTAAAATTTTAAAATTGTGTGAGGATATAATTGGTATTAAAAAAAAAAAGAATTCCTAATAGGTTAGTTCTCTAGGAATTAGAATATCACCTCCCATCCAAGAATTGAATTCTTCAAAAATCAGGAATTTAATTCCTAATTTTGTGTGAGTCCCACTTACTTTCTAATTCATTGATATTGTAAACACAGGAATCCTCCATAATTGAAATTTAATTCTTGATTTTAATTTCAAAACCTAATTAATAAACACACCATGAATGTAGGGAAGCAAACACTAAAACTCGCGTATATGAATAAATAATTTTTATTACTTGAGTTATAAATTATTATTTTTTGTGTTACGCCCTTTTCGTCAATTTCAACCAAATATTACAGTAACTAGTTTTAGTTCGTTGAAAGTACTTTTAGTTATTGAAAAGCGATTATGCGGTGTTATCGCCACACTAGTAATATGCAGAATACGGTCAAGGCAGGGAAAGGGGTGGGAGTGTGGACTGTTAGGACTTAGGAAGGAGGGTCCGGCTGTCCCCTCGATGACATAGAGGTCCAGTCAGTTTCTATTTTTTGGTTTGAAGAATTTTTTTTAATATTATTATTTTTTCTTAATTTTTAAGCATCAAAATGAGATTTTTAATCTTTGTGTTGAGTGTCAACTTAAGTACTCATTTATAAATTGCTTACGTAATTTTCAGTGTGATAGTAACATCATATAACTAAAGTGGTATAAAAACAAAGAAAAGAAACATTTGCATGATATATATATATATATATATACATATATATATAAATTACAGGATATATAACAATTTTCACTTATGTAACAAGATGGTGACCAGTTTTCACCACTACATATATGGATAAAGGGGTACCATTTTATAGAGGGAAGAATATGATGTAGAAATTCACAAGTTTATATTTCATAGACAATTTGGTGAAGATTTTGAAAGTGCTAAAACATTGGCGCTTTTTAAAGCTACTTCAGCTTGCTTTCCTCCCTGCTTGCTAGCTTTGATGTCCTTCCTTGGGTGCAGGTTTCTTTCCAAAACTTGGCAGGAAGTCCTCGCTGAGGTATTGGAAATGGGTCATAATGAACCCCACCGGACCCTACTACTTCCCACCTGCACCAGATCAACACCATCTCTTTCTCAATATATAATATTAATTAATATGCGGCATTAATTTTTTTTATTAATTAATTAAACCAAGAACAAATGTGCAGTTCTCTTCTTAATTCATGATTTGATTTACGTTACCTGAACTTGTTAACAAGATGGTGGATAAAAATGAGCGTTTGTAGCTTGGCAACTTCATTTCCTGGGCACGTGTGGAGTCCATTGCCAAATGGCATGTATGTGTTGGGTTTTATTCCAAGCTTCATGCAATCAAATAGAAGCTCATGAATTAGTTTTTCTCTTATACATTCAAACAGGAAATTATGAAAGAGAACAGAAGAGATAAAGCTAGGGATTAAATTTCAATTAGGTTATATCTCTCAAGTCTTTCATACCTCAAATCTTGATGGATTGAATTTATGCGGATCAACGAAAAAATCAGGATTGTGATGAATGTTATGGAACAAAGGCAGTACCTTCCATCCCTTTGGGATTAAGTATCCTGTTGTACACGGAAAACTCAACTAAGTAAACGTACATACTATTTTATAGGATTTTTCGTCTTTTTTGTTTCTTTTTTTCTTTTTGTAAGGTAAAGTTTTTCTAATTAAAATTAATTTCACTACTCCAGAGTTTTAGCATGCCATGCATGAGAAATAATGTGCCCATATACTTACAGGGTTGGAAAAGGACTTATACAGTTCGTGTGGCTTTTAATAGAGTGGGGCTCGTGTGCCATGTTTTTATTTTGTTTCTATACTTAATTTTCCTGAATAATTGAGTTGGAATCTATCCATTTTCAGGCGATGTCATCTGTCACCAACAGTGTTAAGCACTTTTACTGTCGTTTTCAAAGCTTCAATGATTCGTGTACGTGCACGGTGCATGGTAATTAAACTCTTGCCAGTTTTTTCTTTTTTCTTCAGTTTTTTAGGTACAGGCCAAACACCCTCAGAAATTCATAAAAGTTTACCAGATTCTCATATGATTTCCGTTGGATAAAGAATGAGATTATTCTAAGCCTACCTTTATATTTAACATCTTCGACTGCTTCTCTAAAGGTGAAAGAGATGATGCTTGCCATCCTCAAGCTCTCCTTTATAGCCTGAGATCATACAAAGCTTCTCATTTAAAGTGACCTTAATACATGCAAATCACTATATATATACATATATAGAAAATCTCTTTATAAACACAAAAAGAAAAGTTTATTATGCACTTGTGAAACTGTAATTTGTCGGTAAAAACGAATAAGAAGCCAAGATTTTCTCGAAAAGTACTGTCAAATTCTACTTACCCTGCTGGTAAGGGGCATGTTTCTAGTCTGAGCCCAACACAGCATATGGTTTCCTCCATCATTTGACTCAAAAATGGCCTTCTGCTCAATCTATATTAACGCTAATTTCCCATTAACGTTCCATGGCATTGGTACTAATTAATTTTTTTGTCACAAAAATGGGGCCATGCATGCTATAAATTCTGACCTGGATAGCTTCTCGAGTGTTTGAGTCATCGTGAATGTATTTGATCATCCAAGTTAGGAGACTGGCTGTGGTGTCCTGAGCGGCAAACATTACCCCGATGATGTTGTCCACTATTTGATTGTGCGTTAAGGTTTGTCCCTTCTCATCCTTGAAGTTCAGTAGGCTGCCCAGTAGATCTCTCTGCACCAAACTCTTTTCCTCTCTTTCCTTTATTATCTCACTGACAATTAAGCTTAGTCTTCTCCTTGCCTTTACAAATAAATTTAGATTCCCATCCCCCCACAAAAGATATTGAGCAAGAGAATATTAAACATTAAAAGAAAAGAGAGTAACTTAGTTTGATTAGTTTACCTCCTGAAGAGATTAAGATACAATTAAACTTAATCCATGATCATGGCATTGTTATGCTTACCAAGACCGATTTATTGTACGAAGAGCCAGGTAGGTTTGTGGGGAAAGAATTGTAACCTTTGTCTAGTGTGTAGTAGTTTTCCTTGAGCAGTTCTTTGTGGTGGTGATTCTTCAAGTGACCAAAGATAAACAAGACAGCAACATCAAATGTGAACTGCCATCATGCAGAGTAAACATCCGTAGATATTGAAGAATTCATTAGTTAAAGCAGCATACTGATTCAAAACCCCTTGAGTTTAAGAACATAACAAGTTAGTTATATTAGGCATTAAAAAAGTTTTTATTAGTTGGAGGTAAAAAAATTAGGTTTGCCAAAAATGGAATTGTACTTAAAAGTTATATGTAGGGAAAAAAAAAAAAAAACACACTAAATGTACATGTGCATTTTACTTAATATTTAGTTTGAGTGTAAACCCTATGTTTATATCATTTTAAACTTTCCAATGTAAACGAAAACTTCAAGTTTCGAACATAATACAAGTACAATATCAACACAGAAAATATAAGTAGATTATCCGAACAGTTAACTTTTGCTAACTTATAAAAAAAGAAAGAAAGAAAGAAAGAAACTTTGCCCAACCTTCTTTAATTCATAAAAGGTGTTAACAACTTTTCCAGACCATGAATCCAAGAGAGAAATGGCAATGGCTTCAATATCTGGGACCAAGTTCCGGGTAACATCCAAGGACAATGAAGCTTGAACCAATCTTCTTATTTGTGCATGGTAGTCGTTTTGGTGAAAGAAAAGTGCTGAAGGACCAATTAATTTTTCTTTACTTTGAGGGTAAGTGGGTTTAAACAAGTGTGCCTGAGTCACCAACACAAACCTCACTGCCTCTGGGCTAGATAGCATTACACAAGGACTTCCAAGTATGTGAGTCTTGAAAACTTCTCCATACCTATATGTGTATGTATAAATATATATATACACCATATAAATTAATTATATAATTAATTGAATTATTAAGATCTTAATTCAGTCTTGAAAAGTAGTGAATTTGATTAATTACCTGTTTTGCCTAGTGGCAAAGAAGACATTTGGGTTTTGAGAGTAGAGTTGCAGGGTTTCACCTAGATAGGGCCAACCCATAGAGCCTGGAGGTAGAATGGGTGTGGGTTTTCTTGATCTCAATTGTTTTGCAAGTAAGAAGATGAATGAGAGTAGAGCAAAAAGAAAAGGATAGTAGAGAAGAAAAGTGTTCATATCTGAAGACACTCTCTCTGACTGAGATAGCTAGGAAAAGGCAGTGAGTAAAAGTGTGGCCTAAGGGATGGGTTCTGCTTAATTATATAGGGCGAGTAGAAGGCTGACTGTGACAATATGCTTATGTGAGTTATTCTCTGCCATCCAATTTCAGTGGACACTACTTGCTTGCCGGTTACTTAGGCAAATTCTACAAGTCCAATTTTTTTTAAACCAAATTTTGGTGATTAAATGATGCAACATGTTTTATTTATTTAAATTCAAACTCGCTTGTAAATATGAGTTAAGTTAATTCTCAAAAATGAACCACTAACAAAAGAGACCCGAAATAAATTAAGCACCATACCCGCAATTTTGGCGACTTTCGAAAAGAAATACGATAATTACAGTGGTTATTGGCATCGAGGGTGGGGTGGGTTACGGCACTAAACATTTTCCTTGTTTCTTTTTTTTTCTAGTGTTACCACACTGAAAAAATCACATGGACATTAGATTGGCGCTTGACGTTTGGTTTGGTTTATATAGCTACACTTGCATATGGAACTATATACATAACAAACATCGAAACCTCTAGGTTTTTAATCGGATCAAATCAAATACGATGTTCTCTTTTGTTTTGTTTTGTTTTGTTTTTTTTATTGCGAACTCAACTACTAAAATGCCACTATCAATTTCATTGTCCAAGGCGGTTACCGTTGCGGATGGACAAGGTCTTCCACAAAACTCATCGGACGGCGGGCATGACATCTGCCGAACCACGTGGGGACTTAAGTCGGTGGTGCAGACATGGAAAGTACTAGAATGGGATCCACTCCAGCTGGACGGTCCTTGATACATTTCTGATAAGCTCGAGATGTCAATCTCAACGGTTAGGACGTTAGGTGGCCGTCATGATTTGATTTTACTGTACATGAATGGCGCCTGATGTAAAAGATCAAAAGATGCTACATGAGACTTGGGACCAGAGAGTCTAGAAGCTACATCACCCAGGCCCTTGCCTTTGGGCCTTGTGGTTGAAAACACACTGGATTTTATCACTTTGTGTGGAAAGATTCAACCAAACCAAGCCACTACCACATAAAATTAGTCAAGTTTTCATCAATAATGACATATAAGTTATAACAAATGAGTAAAAAAAAAAAAAAAAAAAAGAGATGGTAAGTAAATCGTGTGGAAAGAAATTAAACACCACTATTTCAGTTGGATTTGAAATTAATCTCGAAATTTTGATGCGTGGAGACCTTAATGTTGATCTCTCTCACATATAAATAAATGAAACACTGTGACTTCAATTGGATCCGAAAGAATCTCGAAAAAATTTCCTAGGCTTGCCTCTTGGAGGAAGTTCAATCCACAAAGCTTATGAATTATGTCATTTCTTTGGAGTTGTGTTGGGTGATTTTATGTGATATGATATGAGGTTAGTTACTATTGGAACTTGGAATGGTTTAGGCAAGAGTGAAAATATTTGTAGCACCATATTTTCCTTTTAAAGGCAACAAATGTAGTTATTTGTACAAGTATTCATAGCCTAACCCAAAAGAAGATGATTTCAAGCTGAAATTTATACAATTCTCGTTGTGTTTTTTTTTCTTCTTTAAACTCAGGTAAACACATCAGACTTTGCCAAATCCTTCCTATTAATATCATATCACTGGTATTTGTTATTTTCCACATTGATCAAATCAAGCACATTAGTCCCATGCTTGATCTGATCATACCCTATAAACTTCTTTAATGGCACCCAATACTCGATCTGCGGCATCAGGCCCAAACAATCTAGGGAAATTGGACCCCAAATCAATCTCAATAGTCTTCCTCTTGATCAAATCATCCCTCTTCTTTAGGTAAGCCCTCTCATCCTCTTCCACTTCTCTCTTCCCACTAGCACATTGATCCAGCCAAATTCCCAGCACCTCCTTTGCAATGGGACCCACATGGTTCTCTATGATCTCCTCCAGGCTTTGTCGCTGCCCATCAGCCTCTGCTTCAATCCGAACCAAAATGGCTGTTGGAGACACAACACTGCGGATGTATAGCGATGAAGAGAAGTAGGGTTTAGCCTCAGCAAGTTTGTCAAGCCTTTGCCTGGGTGTGTCCAGTTGGGTGTCTTGATAAAATGTTTGCAGGTAGTCAGGGTGGAGGACAAGGTCTTTTCTGGGAGGCAAGTCAAGGATGAGGACCAGGGAGGTTGGGCTGCTCTGGATGAGCTCAAGTAGGAAATTTGGTGCATCTGTGGTTTGGTTCAGATAGGATGAGAGGCTTGTAATGTTCAATGCTCCACCTGTTGGTAGCTCACAGTGCAGCCAACTTCCTAATATGAAATCAACCTGAAACATAAATGTCAATTAAGAGGTATAAAATTATTCATCCCTAGACCATGTATATGTAAGAATCAAAAAGTTTATCTACAAACTTCAAGAGCAAAGTCTAAGGTATATGTACTAAGTTTTATTTTATTTTTGTGGCATATGGAGTTAGGCAAAAGATTGTTTCGTACCGGCTACTAATATGCAGTACTTGTTACATTATCGATATTCAGTCAGTATTTGTTTAGACAACTGATATTGATGGAGGTGGATTCGAACACAAGACTTTGGATGCAAAGTAATTAGCGTAATCACTTGAGTTACAAGCCTTATGACGATGTAGATACTACATTCTACACTTGTTATATTACATTTTACAATTAAAAATTTAAGGGATGTCCAATTTCAGCCCCCCAAAAAATGATCCATAAATGAAAGAAATCAACCCAATTTACTCTCATAAGCTAATCACCCACTTTAAAACCCAATTTGCATCAAACCATTACTTATCCACATTTTCACTTAATGAAGTGTCCAAGTTAGCACCAAATAACCACACATTGTTAAGTAGCATAAGTAATTAACTATATGCATCACCTATGATTTTGTTTGTGAAAAAAAGAACAAGAAGAAACAGAGGGATTGAGAAAAATTACAGGGGAGGAGGCGAGGCCGGATCTGATGTGGAGGGATGCATGGTTGGTGCCAGTCTCGTTCTGGTAGTATTGTACGTCGGGAGGAAGGGTACAAGGGAGGAGCTCCGAGCCAAGGCGCGTCTCTAATATCGATACAAGATCAACCATGAGGTTCCTGTGTGGGGCCGACACGTAGGGGAAGTCTGTGAACTTTATTTTGCTCGCTTGGTTGTGAATGTCCATGGGAGATGATGCGGCGCGGATGCAGGAGGGCCTTGAGAGAAGTGTAGATGAAGGTGAAGAAGAAGCAGGGCGAGGGAAAGAGGAGGAGGGCGGTGGTGGAGTCCGTAAAATGTGGCGGAAGATAGCAGCCATTCATTCAGTGTTCAGTGGCTTTTGTGTTATCTATGAGTCTCGTGCGATATTTATGTGGCCGAAAATATACTTTTAAAATATATTAATATTTAAATAGTATAGCCGGGCGGCTATACGCTTAAGTATACCCGTGCGGCTATACTCTTTAATAACTTACTGCAATTATATTTCCCGCCACCGATCTCCTGTTCAATTCACTTTCGTTTGTACACAGTTCAACCTCTCTAAGACGACACCGTTTTTCATTTCAGATTCAATACTTTGCTGCCTTAATAATCGGTGATCATTTGTTTTTTTTTTTTTACAATGTAATTTTACTTTACATTTGTGACCCCGGGTTTTGATATTGCGCTGAATTGCTTCATTTTCGGAGTTCTCTGTTCTGGATATAGAGGTATTCTTCGTTTCCAATCTTTACCTCTTGTTTTGTTGCTGAGAAAGCTGTGGCGAAAATAGAATTGAAAAAGAGAGTTTGAACTTTGGCTACTTTTTGTTGTAATTTGGGTTCTTTCTTAATACAGTTTGTTTCTTCTATAAAAACAAAAAACAAAAAAACAAAAAGAGTTTGAACTGTAATGGTCTCTGTTGCCTTTTTGTTTTTAGGTATAAAAAATTCAACTCTACTTTGCTGAGTACTTGTGTAGAGCTTAGTTGAAGATAATCTGCGTCTTTGAAGATACTGCATATGCATTTGGAACTGGAGTTTCAAGAATGCCCTCTTTAGATTATAAAAAGTTTAGGGGGAGGAGAGGCCACCCATTCCAAGGCCAAGGACATACGAAAGCCTCTTTGAGGACTTACAAACTGGGTCTTAGTCTCATTTTTTATTTTTACAATTTACTCACCAAGATGAATTGTTGGTAGCTTAACTCGAACCTAGGCCTTGATAGCGAAGAGAACGATCCTTACCAACTCAACGAATCCTCGTTGGCAATAATGCCCTCTTTAGTTACTCACATTTTGTAGAAAAAAAAAAAAAAAAAAGAGGAAAGAATTTAATAGAAATTGGAACCTACTTTTTTGGTTATTTTGGTTTAAGAAAGCTAAAAGTGTTAGTTCAACGAAATATGAGTTAGTTTTGTGTCGAAAGCTAAAAGTGTTAGTTCAAAGAATGAAGACAATTCCCTTAATTGCCTGAATTTGAGATCTAACAAAATCTAGAATCATCAATCCAAATTCATTTACAAGAAAAGTGGAAAATGATTATGAAGTTTCAAATGATGGGGGGCAGAGGGACCCTTTTGAGTCGGATTGCCTTTTGATCTCCACGGCCCAAAGTAGCATCATTTGAACAGCAGACTTCCAATTCAAAAACCATTCATCCTTATTTCAACTATAATATTACACAACCGTAACTTTTCTGTCTATTGCTTCTTTACGGAACTACCTTAACCGTTTGGTGTTTCATGTAAAATTAAAACAACTTCTACAGTAACAAAGTTTTTCAACATCATCCGGGCAGGCGCACAGGCCTTTTCAGCTAGCTCAGTTGCATACCTTCCCGCTCTTCACCATCGGCGCGCCGAACTCCGCGCTCTTCATCTTCTTCGCGTAGGTCCCGCCAACACCAATACCAACCCCAAATTTCTCATCTCGCTCCGTTCTCTTACTCTTCTTCTTCTCGTTCCCTTTCACCCAAACCCCAAACAGCTTCAAGCCCTCCTTTTGTTTTCCGTCGTCATCGTCATCATCAGCAGCATCATTCTCATCACGATCAAAATCGAGATCATCATCATCATCATCATCATCATCTACATCACGGGTGGACACATAGCTTCCTTGCCGCATGATGCGATTGATCTGATCGGGCCCCACTTTCAGGTAATCCATCAGGAATCCTACGAGCTCGTCGCATTGCTTCTTCGTCTGCGCCAGCTCCGAGCTCAAATTCTCGTTCTCCTTCTTCAGTTTCTCGTTCTCGCCCGACAAATCAGACGCTTGACCCATGGCCGCTGTCTCCACCGACCCCGGGTTCTTCGAGTCCGGCGACGACGTCGAAGTCGACGCCATCTCCTCCCCCGAGTTCGATGGAGTCGACGGCCCTCCGGATTTCTCGCTGGCCGTAGCCTTCCCCGGCCCCGCCGTCACCGATTTCCGGCGACGGATTTCGGAGAGGAGCTCCTTCTGCCCTCGCCGGAAGTTGTCGTTCGCGAACTCCCATTGGTCCGGCACCGTCTTTCGAAAGCCCTGTAATTGAAGCAAAACGCACGCTTAGTTAATTGATAATTAAAATTTAACACGTCCACGGAATATTTGATTATTTTGGAAACTTCGATTTTCCGCCGTCGTATTTGGAAAAATGGAGGCAGATGGGCCACGTTTGCAAGTTTTTATATTATTGAGTTGCACAACCGATAATTTAGAAAAATTATAAAATACTACAGTAATATAAACGACATGATTTCTTTTTCTCTCTCTTTTAGATCCTACTATCTTACAATTTACATAAAATAATTTTGCATAATTGATGTCATCTTTGATTAATATAACACAAAAATCAACCATAATTTTTTGTTCTTATCTAAAAAATTACTCAGTCGCAGTTTCCCCGTTAATGGATTGATAATTATTTGTAGTTTATTCCTGGTCACAATTTCAACACCAACAAAAAATGGAAAGGCTCAACCCATACCCAGTTGCAAATAAAACAATTGTATTGACCATTGGCAATTATTTTCAACGTTTTTCTTTTTCTTTTTAAATTGACAAGAAAGCTTCACCAACTGTTTTTATAATAAAAAATTAAAAAAGAAAAAGAAAAAAGAGAACAAGAATCTCTATGGAAAATTTTCAATTTCTAGTTTTGATCTCATCTTTGTAACTAATATGTAATATTGAACATATATTGGCGCAAATGTAAAAACAGTAAATTTAAAATAAATAAATAACCAAACCAACGTAATTTAAGATGGTAAATAACACTAAATTTCGTTTGGTGCACAGTAGCCGTCTAATCCTCAAATACATAGTTCGGTAGTTATAACAAAAAAAAAGGTAAATAACAGAAATTAATTACTCACATAGGTGTTAAGCTGGCGGACGAAGCTTGAGAAATTGTTGTGCTTGAAATATTTAGGCAACATATCCCTGGCAAAATCCACAGTCTTCCAAACAACAAACGTTGTCCCGCTTTCGTTCCACGAGATGACATCGTCCCAGCTCGGATCGTCCACCAACTGATACGTCTTGGTCAAAAACGGCGCCGGAACGGACCTTTGCGCCATCTTCAACCGATGGATAAAGAAAAAAAAAAGATACAATAATAAAGACGCAAAAAGTGAAAAAAAAAAAAAAACCTTTGGTTACAAAATGTAATTGAGCTAGCAAAACCCACAACCGCTTTTGGTTTTGGGGATTGATTGAACTAATGGGTTAGTTTGGTTAGGAATTTAGGATGAGGAGGAGGGATTAGGACAACTAAAAAGGAGAAGGGCAGTGAGGAACTCCCAGCCCCAGCAGTAAAACCCAGAAAGGAAGAAGCGAGACAGGACGGTGTTGGTTCGAGCTTTGCCTCTACCAGCTTCCATGGCGATGGCGGTTTTGGGGTGGAAGCAGAACCAAGACCATAACTCTTGTTTCAGTTTCTTTCTCAAGGCTCAAACAAAAGCTAAGCAAATACAAACTCTCATCTACCGCATTCGTGTACGTGTGTGTCTCTTATAATGGAGGAAGAGACCACAACAAAATTAAAGAAAGTGACGCGGGTTCTAGAAATTTTTAGAAACCAACACTTTCTTCCTGATAAATATAATATAAAATGGTACGGTAATTTTTCTTTTTCTTTTTTTGCTAGATTTATGTTTGAATCTAGTACTTATCTCGTCAGACTCCGAAGAAATTATAAATTAGTACTGTATTACTATGTTTTCGTTGAAAATATATCATGTCATTTTTAAAAATAAATAATAATTTTTTTTACTGGTGAATGAAATACTTTTTTTTTTAACTTTAAAATTATTATTTTTAATTTTAAAAAAGAAAGAACTTAAAGAAGCCGCCAGAAATCACCTCTCACCAGAACTCAATCCCCATCCTCACACAGCCACCCAACCCAATGGCCCATGGATTAAGAAAATAAAAATTAAGAAAGCAAGCTTATTTAGATAAGTACTATTAGTTGACGTGGTGGTACGATACTACTAACTAATAACATGATATAAATGCAGATGTAAAAGTGAAGTGTCTGAATAGGACGCATGAGTGACACGTTAAGTAACAAATTGTATTCTTGTTAGTTCGTGAAATGCATCAGCAACTCGTCGAAATGCGTATAGTTTAGACATTTTATTCAAATGTTTCATATATAATGTTTTAATAATAAAATTATGATGTAAATGCATTTTATTTGAGTTTTTTTCTTTTTAAAAAGGATAATCTTTTTAATAACGGATAGCTAACGAATTTTGTTGATCTAATGAGTTGAATATTCATTCAATATTTATTATAATTAAATTTCTAAATGGGTGAAACGAGTCATATTGTATTACTTGTTATAATGTCGGTTGTTTTTTGTATTTAGATTTTTTTACCCGTCAATTTAACATGTCTTTTTTAAATTGAACTAATTTTCACATCAAGCAAACCTAACCAACACATGACCATTTACAATATCCTTGTTAATTGTATATCTAAATAAGAATCAATTTAATTGAGGATTTTTTTATTTTATTTTAAGATCTTTTTTTATTAAAAGATGTGATATTATACTAAACTCACACACACTACATAGATATAAATTTAAACGAGGATTTAGATTCATAAGATAACATCATAAACATTTTACCTTCCTACATTTTGTGATAGATTTGATATATATAAATATATATATATAAAAGAAACCCCACCACACGAACCCCACTTTAGTCGTGTTTCAAAGATGATATAATTAAAAGTGCTTAGCTTAGGACAAGGGGACCAACAACACGCTTTTTCTTTCTTGAAGAAAATGATGAGAGAGGTGGATCCATTTTAATATATATCTCTAATGGGAATATAGGTGGGAGTTCTTTGATCGCTTCTTTCTTCTTTGAGGGGGAAGCTTCTACTCCATTTCTTAAGATTAGAGGGTGGTCGTCGATCTATCACTTGCATCAATCAATCTCCGTCCACGTGGCATTCACCGTTTTTTTACTTTAAACAATGTGTAGAGAGACTTTAGAAGAAGAAGAAGAAGAAGAAGAAAGAAGCATTTTTCTTAAGCGGGACAAGAATAACAGGTTTAAATATAGACTTATATTGGCCAACAAGTCGATCAAGAGCCTTTTTCTCTCTTTACCTAACTCCTTCAAACTTTGATTAATTTCTTCCTTTCTTCGTTACCCCTTTTTTTAAAAAAAAAATTTGACAAACAACTATAGACCCCGTGATCAAGAGAGACTTTCATGCACGGGAATAGCATTTTTTGCTATTCCCGACTAATAGCGCAATAACACGCGATATAACATTTTCACATATTATTGCATTATTGATTAAAGATAGTAAAATAATATTATCCCTATTATAAGAAAGTTTTTCTGCTTGTGACCGTCCAAACAAATAGTTGTTGTTGAAACTTTAAAGAATAAAAGCAAAAAGTTAACCTTAATATCCAATCTGAATTATTTGCCAAAAGAAAAAATCTCATTTGATTTATATAGTATAGTTTTATTAAACTAAATGAAAACAAAAGCTCACACAACACAAAAAAACATATATAAAGGATTTTTAAAAGCAAAATCAAAATTTGAGGAGCGTAAAATGATTTTTTAAAGATGTATAATGATATATTGTTAGTCATAAGACACCTCCTTCCTCTTTCTTTTAAAACTTGATATATTTTGGTGCCTCAATGAATTTTTAAAGGAAGATATAAGTATTTGGAGAGAGAGAGATTTCACATCTGTATTTTAATATCTTATCTCTCTAATTAAAAACCAACAGCCTAATGACATCTAGCTACTGCATAGTTTGATGTTCCAATTACTTCAACTATATATATATGTATCTTATTGTAACTACTTCGTTATCTTTTACCTAAAAATAAAAAGGATCCATTTAATCAAAGAGGAAAATAACAGGAGAAAATGCTTTGCTTTGTGGGCCCAATTTTTGGAAAAGTTTAGAGAGTTAATTATCTCACTAGCATAATGTAAAGGAAAATACTTTCCTTCTTATCAGGTAAGTAGGAACTCTTACATTTTTGTCAATAACAGTGTGACATGTGTGCAAAAAAATTTCTTTACGTGTTTTTAATAAATTATTTTTGCATATGTGTCAAACTGTGATTCACAGGAATGAAAAGTATCTCCTTACCTGCAAGAAAACAAGTAGTATATTAATGTAAAATAGATTACCAAACACCTTTGACCCCCTAAACAATGGGTATAAGGGTTTAGTGAGAGAGGTCTTCTTTCGTAAGTTAAGCTGCCGACATGTCACGAATCAATGATTAGATACTTACTTATCAGGTTCATCTGTCTCAAATGAGTACATTGAGTGTTTTTGTGAATTAATGCAAACAACCTTATCAATAGCCTAAGTAACTTCATGTCGAAGTTAGATTGCAATGGGACTATATCTTTTCTGGATGATCTTAAAACCTGTAAGAAACCAAAAATGAATGGATATATATGATGTTATATATATTAAATTTTATTAGGAAAATTATCTTTGTAATATTTTTTATTGATAAAATGATATTCTAAATAACTCTAATGTATAATAAATAAATATTTTTTCAATTTATGATCTTAGCGATGGAGAGGGTTGTTTTTTTTTTTCTTTACGTGTTTACCTACTGGGATATGGTAGAATAAGAACAAAAATTGGTGAAATACACAACTTCTACGAACAAATTTTCAACATCAAAATTTCTTTCCCATACCAATCATGAACAACAAAGATCATACTAGAGAAGTTTTCTTCAACGAAAAGTATAACTACAATTAGAATTTTGTCAAGGAGAAGGTTGATGAAAACGACCGCCTTGTAGCTCTAGGTGATAAAAATCTTGTGGCACAAAAACAATTCTGTAGCTGTCACAGGTTAGAATTGAAGAAGCAGCCCAGCCTTCGTTTTCCAGGAGCTGAATAATCTTTGATAAATCAATGGTAGCCTAATATATAGCGTGAAGTAGACGAAGCCTCACATATTCATCTATTTCATTTCATGCTACGACAAACTTTGGAATTTTGTCATTGAAAATATTGACTGCCTGCATCTCTCTGCCCTTCCGTTTGACTTGAATGACCCTGTGACCAAAGGACAAAGCCTCACACATGAAATTTTCAAGAGATTTAAAGAGGTTTTCTTTTTAGTTTTAGTTTTGTTTTTATTTATTCGCTTTGATTTTTCTTCTTCTTCACTTCTCTCCTTGTTCATCTACCTGTCTCAAATTTCTTCCATATCTTTTTTCCTCTCGATCGGTCTCTTTTTCTTAACAATGACATTGGTTGTCAAAAGCGTGTTTATCTTTCCTAGTGTTGACACTTTATTTCTTTGGTGCGTTTACACCTAATTGGTAAAGCTTGTTTTTTTTTTTTGTTTGATTCAATACTTTCGGAAATTTAAAAGCACAAAGAAAAAATTTAATAAGATTAGTATTATGAAAATAAAACTGGCAATTTATGATTGGGTTTCAAAAAATTATTTACACTAGAGATACTATATTTTCTAAGAAATGAACATAATTTTTATTTTTATGAGAATGAATACGTTGACGGATTAAAAGACGAGGTTGATTGATTGACATGTTATTATTTCAATGGTTAAAAACACCGTTGAATACGTTGGCATATGTTATGGTAGAATTGTTGTTTGAGCTCAAATTTTAGGTTTTAATTCTCGAATTTTGAGTACTGAAAGTTAAGCCTAAAATAACTAATAAGAATCAGATGCCAAATACGCAGAGAGGAAAAAAAAAAAAAAAAAGAGAGTTAAAGTTGTTGATGGCTGCGTTCCATAAGACAAGTCATAGATTCATAACAAGTTAGGGTTGGGATAGAAGAATTATTTTGGGGTGGGGAGGTAAAAGAAGCGAGAGAGTAAACGATTTGGTCAATTTCAACAACTTTCATAATTTAAGGAACTTGGTCCTCCCAATTCAAGAAAAGTGGCCTCTCGCATCGCTGAATCAAACTGTTGAAACAGTAGGTATGTAATTTAAATGGAAGTCATTTTCATAGACCCAACATTTGCATGCGCTTGTCGAATGGGGCAGGGCCAGCCATCGATCGTAGGGTTTTGTTGACACCATAAAGGCTCATAATTAAATTATTCTTTCTTCCTTCCTAAGCCTGCTGGCTATGGCTCCTGTTTTGTAGGCGTCCAGAACTTGCAAGAGGCATTGAAATTTCATACTCAAGCAGTCAAAGAGATGACCAGTTTAAATAAATACACACAAATATCATTAAATTCCAGATGTCCGAATGTTATTCTGACGTCCACCACATAGGAGAGTTTCTATATATATATATATTTAGGGGAGCAGATTATGACCATTGAAACAGTCATGTTTTAGACTGACGTGCCTTAAGGTACATACATGGTCTTTTTCGACTGTTTTTATGTATATAGTTTAAGTGTAAAAATAAAATATGGAGCTTTTCTTTAGGTCACAGAATAGAAGAATTTTTCAAATTTAATTAGTCATTTGAATGAATCGTAGTAGTTAGCCGTAATTGTAAGCATGTAATGGAATTTGAAAACATTTTTCAGACGCGTCTTTGAACAGCAAATAGCCTTCATCACGACCATCTTGTAAGTTTCACGTTTTTAACTGGCGAAGTTGAACTAACATGTGGGGAAGCTTGATTTTAAACAATTCGATCATCCCATTGAGAGTCTAGAAAAGAGGCAACCTATCAATCAATGTCTATACGAAGACAAAAAAATTGGGACGAAAGTTCAAAGATCTATCCAACTTATCATATTCCCGCGACAAGAAATTCAACTTTTTATATAGATGATTTTTCTCAAATTGTAAACTAGAAGAAAATATAATATATATTGTCAGCCATTTGGAAGTTTGTTTGAGTAGATTTTTTGGTGCTATGCATGGTTCCAAAGGAATAAACAAGAAGCGAATGTCAACTCACACCAACTTTGAAAGCTTGAGAAAAGGATTTAAGTCCTTTACAATTAGCAATTTGGCTTTATTTATTAGCAACTTGAGCAATTTATATATACAAGGAAACTGAAATATTATGCTTGCTTAACTTTGAATCTGTGCCGTTTATTGCAGCTTGTACGAGTTTATGGCTTTACATGCACTTTCTGTTCGCTCGCATGGTTCTGTTTCTCCATGTTCTTTCAGTTGTAATCTGTTTTGGAGTGCTCTCCTGTTAATGAAAGTTTCTTATTGACCAAAAACAAAAAATAAAAAAATTGCAAAGAAAAAAATATATCAATGTCAAATCAATAGGATTATGGATTGTCAAATTGTCAATTAAAACTATTGACATTCAGAAATATGTCTTAACGTATTATTTTGATAAACAATATAACCATATAAGAGTATTCGCAATGAATTTTGATTTAGAAATATGTCTTATAAAGAAGATTTGAAAAACTCTCTCAAAAGAAAAACTACATGGAAAACCCAAGGGTCTCTGCGATTTATTCCAAACATGAAGAAACCTTAAAAAAAGATGAGGTAGAGATTCAACATCGAAAAGCAAGTGAAGATCCGATGTCGAGACACATCTGCATGTGATGAGTAGAGGAAAATCATAACAAAACAAAAACAAATAGAAAAAATCTTTTGTCTTTAAAAATAGGGGAAGAGATGATAAAGGAGAAAGCGAGAGGGAAGGAAGAACAATGGCGTCCTCTCCTCTGAAAATGAAAACTGCTCTAGAATGTTTTTTTTGGAAGAGAGGGAGTTAGGATTTTTGGGAGTCCACTCCCACTAATTCATTTAGCAAGAGTTTATTTATTTATTTTATACCAACAGTGATTTTAACAGAATAATAAGTTTAGTCAACTATCAAGAATGGATCTTAAAGGGCAGAAAGATGAACTGCTACACGACATAGACGCACACACTGGTCTCTTTGTTTTTGGGCCCTAGCAAGAAACTGAAATATATTTCAATGCTTTTGGTTTGCTTGGGTCTATTTTAACTTTGTGTTCCTTATCAAAACCCAAAAAGAAGAAGTTTGTTGCTCAAATGCACATGCTCTGTATATGCATTTTGATTTGGATTTGGACAAGGAAAGTTAGGAATACTTCTCTTTCCACTCATGATATTTGGAAGGCAAATTTAAAAACATCCCTGATTCCCCTCCCTCTTGCACCTGAGAAAGAACTTAGATCGTATGGGCATCGGCAATCATGTATATGACCTGATAATCAAACGCATGTGTTCACTTGAACTCGACACACATGCTGTGCAGGTGTGTTAGCTAAGTGTACAACGTTATTGTGTTGCAGTATGATGCCCTACTGTTCTTGAGTTTTATGATTATACAGGTCCACAACTGTGGGCCCTGGTTGGCCCACAATGGGCAAATATTGGTTGGAAATCTTGATGAATGGGCCACTTATGGTTGACAACACTTGATTGCTCGTATCAATATTCAAGGCCTTTTCATTTTGTTAAACCGATTCGAGATGTTATGTTGTTAAAATTATAAATTTGAAAATCATTTGTATTTTAATGATGTTTTTTTTTCTTACTATAAAAGAAGTCTCAAATTCGAATTTCTCTTTCTCGTTTACCAGGTAAAAAAAAAATCTTAAAAAATAACATTTTTCATGTTTTGAATTGGAGATCCCACTTTCAGTCAGTCACAGTATGATTTATACATAAAGGGCACTTGCATTGTGCATATTTTTAATTCTCTTTTGCCATATGATCAGGACCAGGCTTAGTGCTTTTGGTGGTAATTGTTGGAGCCAGCTATCTGTTGCACATGTTACCAATTCAGATTGACATTGACAAAACTCTATTAGTGCTAATCCTTTTTTTTCTTTTTTTTTTAAAAGTGCCAACTATCTTTGATTTTAGTCGTACATGTTGAAGTATCGACTAGCTCTTATTTTAGTCATATGTTTCTTTTTAATGTTAAATATCTAAATACCGACTAACACTTATTCATATTACTCAACCGACTAACTCTTATTCTAGTCATATTTCTCTTTTTAATATTAAAAAAGATCTCAAGTTGTATTGCCCTAACCTCAATTGTCGGATGGAAAACATAAAAAACAAAACACAAAAGTTAAAGTGAATGAATAGGTTTTTAAGGTAACTTGCATTTTGATTAACACTAAACTCTATCATCCCAATTAAAATATTTTTTTAAGATATCTTAAACTTTAATGGATTAACATGAAAGTTTAACATATGAAGAGAATCTTCTTCAGCGGTTCCACTTCATTGCCTTCCCCTTCAAGAAATAATATAAGCCGAGCTGTATCCATTAAAAGTATGACAGATAGGAGCTTTCTTGTTCAGTTTCCATAGTTAAACCACGAAAAAGTGAAAAGACAAATTTATCATTCTTTAACAACCCTTTGAACCTTCTAATCTTAAGGATAGGGATGAGAATGAGATATTATTTACTAAATTCGATACACCACCTCAACATGTCTCGTGATATCTTGAACAACTAAATGTTCTAGAAAAAACGCTAATTCGAACAAGAATATTCTTCATTGCATTATAAAAGACATGTTTTATTGGGAGTGTAGTGTGTATTATATAATCTGTCAAAAGGAAATTACAGAACCTATTCGATCAAAGTACAAGACACAAACATTCAAACAAAGCATCTAATTTGACCTTTTTTTACATCTGGGTTCAGACAGAACACAAGTCTTGTACTAAATACTAAATAAGAACCCAAAATAATAATAATAATAATAATAATAAAAGATAGCACACAAATAGTATAGAACATAGCGAAATTACCAATTAAAGAAACCAAAAGCAAAAGGTCAATCCATCCCAGTACAACAAGTTGGTTCACATTACAACTACTGTTTGAAAAATAAATAAAAAAATTAATCCCTCCTAATTATTATTTTTAATCCATCAAAGTCGGTGGGAAATTGGGAGATCACAGTCAATAATCACAGACCAAGTTTTTGACGTTGATGTTTGGTTACATTCATAACTCCAGTTTGGTTTGGTTACATATATTAATCAATCAGCTCAAGAACTCTGCCTCACCGTGCACGCAACCACCTGGGCCCACTGCCTCAACCGCGCCTTTACCGTCTGCGGCGTATCTCCTTCAACCCCATTTCCATTTTCCCGGGAAGCAAACAGAAAATCAGATTCATAACCCCAAAAAAATTAAAGTAAAGAACTGAACTTGATCCAAAATCAGATGGAAAATCAAAAAACACATACCGGGTCCGAAGATTGTATGCGGGCTGCCCACGGGGGAGGGCACCGAGTCGCACTCGGACGGGGTTGGCGAAAACGACGACGTTGGGGTCGTCGTAGACTTGTGAGATACCGAGTCGTAATAACTCTTGTTAACCGCGTAGTAAAGTCCCAAAGCGGGCAGGGTGTCGGCGAGCCGCTGATCCGACTCGGGCGAGTTAAACCCGAACCCGAGTTCGATGCAGGCTTTCAACTCGTCGAGGTCTTCGTCAGTGACGCTCTTGCTGCGCTGGAGCTTCGATCTGCCGTTGATCTTCTTGCGGCGGTGCCATGCCTCGTCTCGGTAGGCGTCAGGGGACCAGGAATGCTGCTTATAGAGCGGCGGAGGAGGCGGAGCGTGCGGTTCAGACATGGGCTCAGCCACCACCCCGCGCGTGGTGGGGGGTCGGAGGGACCTCGCGCGCTGGGGCTTTTGGGGAGCGCTTATGCGCTTGTTTGGCGTTTTTGGTTTATTTGATGAGGAGGAGGGTTTATATGGGAAGGAAGGAATGAAGGGAAGGTGAGGTGAGGTGGGACCCAGTAGTAGTAGAGACTTTGCTTTGGTTGGTCCGCGTCATCATGACCTGTTCTTTTCCTTTTTCACTCGTTTTCTTCTTTTTTATTTATTTATTTATTTAATTAAAAAAATAGAGTTTCGGTGATTTTTCTGTTTGCTTCGCGGGAAAATGTTCTGACGTTACTAAAGGGAAGACATTGCAAAAACCAATTTATGTTTTGTGATGGAGCCAAGACAAGAAGTTAAATGGTCATGCTTAGAGGATATGAACATAATCCCCAATCCCTAATACAAATGGTCTTTTGTGTTAACTCGTTGTACTGGTAATTATCATTCTAATAGCTTCACGACTAAAACTGAAAGGGTGCGAGCTCGTTGCATTTTAAGTCAATCACGCACTAGTATATATATATATATATATATATATGTATATGTGTGTACTTTGACTTTCTGACAACATATTGTGTGATTGCAAGCTGGGTGCCTTTAGGTTGAGGGTGCCTTTAGCTTGAGGGTGGGGTTGGAGGCACAATTTGGATGACTTGGTACACACGATGGAAAGGGGATGCTTAAATTGGTGCATTAGTTTATGATATTAACATATGAATCAGTTTAGTTTAGTTTCATTTTAATGTTCATATATTGCATTAGTTTTATTTCACTTTCATGATAGGAGTGGGTAGCAAGGTTGCTCACACAAATTTAAAATCATCATCCTTTTTCTTTTTGTGCCTTTTTGTTTTAAGAATGCTATACATATTTTTCTCCGAAACCTTCTACTTGATCGAAGATGAACTCGGTCAATTTCTAAGATGATATTTAATTATGATTATGATAATACATGAGGAGGAGGAGGAGGAGGAGGAGGAGGAGGAGGTGACTTGTATAGTTTGGTTGACAGACAAAGCACGCCATCATAATTAATTCACAATTTATGCTTACGTTTGTTTCCCCACTTGTATACTCAAGAGTATCCATCGATAATAAAACGGGCAAATAACTCACAAGTTAAACTTGAGTTAGCTTAATCATCACATTAATATACTAGCAACTATATTTATAATCAAACTTAATCTATAAAACGTCAATTACTTCAGGTCCAGCAGCCTGCAAGAGGTTGCTGTCTGTCAGGCCCTGGCTGCTTAATTTCCAGATAAAAAATAGATTAATTCTTAAATTAATTTTAGGTCACAGTTCCTAATTTTTTTAATCTATATATTATATACATAATGTGACACATGCAACCGACCTAGGTACAAAATTAATAATAATAATGTGTGACATATCTGCTTGATATTTAGGTTTGTATATTGACCCAGCAAGTTATGTTGTTTTATAAGTTTCAGAAAGCATGGGCAAAACGACATCATATAAGAGGGGTGGATTT
Source organism: Prunus dulcis (assembly GCF_902201215.1). Lineage (NCBI taxonomy): Eukaryota > Viridiplantae > Streptophyta > Magnoliopsida > Rosales > Rosaceae > Prunus > Prunus dulcis. The sequence continues at coordinate 14,031,101 of NC_047656.1, read as the reverse complement.
CATGCTTGTTTTTTTTTTTCTTTTCTTTTATACTTGACCAACAAGTAGAATGGAAGGTGGTTTTCTTTTTCTTCTAAATCATGATTATTATTTTTTAATTGGCAATTTTGACTGTGTGTTTTTGAGCTTTGTTGACTTGTAGCCCTTCGTTCCCATGCCAAACCCTAAAAATGATGGGCGACGTGTGGTGTTCATCATGTCAGGTGTCCCATGTCTTTTTGAATTTAATGCAAAAGCACAAGCACTACTTCCATTCTACTTGTTTAGTCAGCGCAAGACCACCGTAGCGGCGGAAAAACTTGGCCTGCACATTTGAAAGTTGGAAATTCCTTTCGATGCATTTGTTTTGTATTTGTTGAACAAAATAATTCAAATTAAAGTTGACATACATCATTGAGTTTCAACGACGTACGTCGTGGGGTTTCTATAATGATCCACACGCAGCAAGCGTTGCCTAAATTCTTTTAAGAAGCCAAAGCTATCGGTGGAATTGCTTTTTGATACTTTTCTTTTGAGTAGTAAACAAACAAGGACCATATAGAAGAAGATGATTCCTTCATCAAACTTATTAGCTGGGGTAGCTGGAAGGAGACCATCATTCCTAGCTAACAGGTTCCCGCTTTTTTCAAGAACCAAGCCCTTCCCTCAATAATGACAGAGTGCTTATGGTATATTGGTGGATTGCTATGAGATCAAATTATACAACCAAAACTTGGAATTTACAAACAAAACTAAGCCAGAATGTGTAGTAGCATAAGACCATCTCCAAGACAAGACAAGAATCAAATTCAACTACAAGGAGGATCCATGAATTTTCCTTCCTGAGAGCAAGAACCGGCCTAACTCAGCCCAAGTCTTAGTCATTCCTTTGACCCCTTACCTTGCCTATGTAAAGTCTAGCCTAATGCAGCCCAAGTCTCAGCCATTCCTTTGGCACCTTGCCCTGCCTCTATAAAGTCTGACCAGCCATTCCTTTGGCCCCTTGACCTGCCTTAGCCTTCTTTGAGGCATTTTATCAAACAGTTTGTAGACTTTGCCCCTAGGCTCCAAGAAAACAACAAAGAAGCTGGGCAACTTCATGGGTGGATCCTATATTGAGTGAGGGAAACTGCCTACACTTGTCCCTTAGTGGATCCACGGACAGATATAGAGGAAATGAAAGAAACCAACTTACACACTTGGTACTCTTGGTACCCAAACAATAAAGTTTGAGTGATGAAAGAATATGTTGTACAATTAAAGCAGGTTAGAGATTGCATTTTGTTGCCATACTAGGTTATCCTATGGGTTCAATTTTTTTACTTTGTTCTTCTTAATACAAAGACAAGGACTGGTCGTATCTCTGTTTCCGTCATGCGCTTCAAACAAAGAACTTTCATCATGAGATGGATGAGTTTCGATATTAATAAGCCATTTAGAAAGTAGACAATAAGAGAAAAGAAGAAAAAACGTAAAGATGCAATACGGTTTTTATCACCCTTTAAGTTACATAATATACATGGACCTTATTATAGAACAACTCATATAGATTAATTTAACAACCTAAATGACTTAAGTTAATGACAAATTTTCAATGCCTTATTGCACTCGGGGAATATATGCGCAAGCAAAATATGGATCAAAATTGGGCTTGAAAAAATGTGGGCCCACAACCCAAAATGCCAAACCTTTTGCATTGGACCAAACCCAAAATACCAAGTAGCTTGTATTCTATTATTGGTCAATCTGGTCCCATCCTTCTCAAGACATAAGTCGGTGGTGGAGGCAACAAGTGGGAACTGAGAAAAGGTTAGGGCTCTCTGTTCTTCTGTTAGGTGCGCAACTCAACCAGTCGACCCGAATCGGAATCGGAATCGAATCCAACCGAAACCGGTTGAAGATGTGGCACGAAGCAAGGAGGTCGGAGCGGAAGGTCCACGACATGATGGACGCCGCTCGAAAGCGAGCTCAACGACGTGCCGTTTTCCTGGCCAAGCGCCGCGGCGACCCGCAGCAATCGATCCAGGTCGTCGGCTCCCGCTGCCGTTTGTACCGCGACGACGGCCTCTACCAAGCCTCCGAGGACCAGCAAGGCCTGTAATGCCTCTCTTCCCTAACTCTTTCTTCTTGATTGAGCTTGAATTTTGCTCCTGAATTAGTCGCAAATGGAAATATGGCATATGTATATATGAACACAACGTCGTTTCGTTCGAATTTTCTTTCTTTCAGGATTCCTTGGAATGGGAAACAGGACGTTTTGATTGATAGGTACAAATTGCAATACTTTCATCCTTTTTTGCAAAAGTTGTAGCTTTAATTTTGTTTTTGGGGGTCAATTGTAGCTTTATTTTTGTGTATGTATGTGAAATGCAGATTTGATGGGCGTGCTCTTCTCGATTTTATTCGAGAGTCCCGGCACTTACGTGCTCAAGAAAAATCGGAAGAAGAGGAAGAATTAGAAGAGTTTGTTAATTTTGAGCGTTATCGGGATTTAATTAAGCATCGTCGTAGAGGATGTCGGTACTTTATGTTGATTTTTAATCATAATGTCTTCAATTAAATGTAGATTACAGACTATTTTTATGTAAATTAGTTATATCACCATCTTAAGTTTGTAGATTATTGATTGTTTTTCTGTGTGAAATATTTATCTCTATCTGTTAAAGAGTAGAGTAATGCTAGATGCTATCAATGAAAGACAAAAATTATCAATCTTTGGTGTTCAAAAACATTTCATAAGCTACGGGGTTTAGTTTAAGATTGTCACAGTTTAAGCTTTTTACGTCAACAGTTACAGATGAAGAGGGTTTGCAACATGTGAATGAAGAAATAGAGACAAGGGTTACTGCTCCATTTGCTCCTGAGAGGTTTGATTTTTTTTCTTTTACATTTTTGCGGGTGTGGTGTTCTAATGTAGCAATTTCTTTTCCTCCACTAAATAAATTTGTTGGCTAGTGATACGATGAATGATGTTATGACTGATACTTTAACTGCTTGTGGGATCATGCCTTATATTTTGATGCATATGTGGCAGATCTCAGATGCAACAACCTTCTGCCGTTAAAGGTTCTTATTCACAGGTGGGGTTCTCTTATGAAGGGGATGGAAAAGAGGAGGCTCAGTTTTCAGACCCCGATGATAACGATGAAGATGAAGAAGAAGATGAGGATGAGGATGATTTCAACAGTGATGATAGCAGTGATGAAGGAATGGATAAAATAGCAAAAGAATTTGGAATAAAAAGGTATGGTTGGCTTGTATACATGGATAAGAAAGCTAAGGATGAGGAGAAAAGGCAAAAGGAAGTGATCAAAGGCGATCCTGCAATTGTAAGTTCTCACAACTTTGGGTTAAATGACCAATCTTGTTGTAGTAGTTATCAATGCATGATTTGCATTTACTAAAATCTTTAGAGGAAGATGAGTCGCAAGGAAAGAAGGAAGGCTTCTCAGATAGAAAGGGAGAGGGAAAGAGAAGCTGCACGGGTAACTGGAACTCAGGTGCTCCACCATGATCCGTACCGGTAAAAGCTGCAAATTTTCTTTTTATTTGACTTTTGCTCCTGTTTCAAAGTGGTGGAATTTTGCATTCCATAGCTCTTATACAAGATTGCACCTATTTATATCTGCAGTGAATCTAGACGAAGTCCAACATATGAAGCTTATCCTCGCTCAAGAAGGTAAAATCTATGCCATTGCTGTGTATGTTCGTATTGTACCACAAAAGGAACTTGGTACATACTTCTTGTTACTTGCGTGTGCAGATCAAGATCGCGATCATACTCACCATCATACTCACGGAGATATCCTCGTGGACGACATTCTGATGAAGCTCATCGAAGCAAACCAGCAACTTCTAAAATAGAATATATTACTGAATTTGGGGGCTCCGGAGATAAGGATGAATCAAAGCGTGCAGGATTTTCTCCACCGTCATCTCCTCCCTCACAGGCCGATGTGTTAAACCGGTCGGAGCACTCGACCTTTTATTCTTGCAAAGATTCATTGGACAGTCTTTACTCTGCTGCAGCTTTTCACCCATTTTGTTACCTGAGGAAAATTTTTGCCATTTAGAATATATCAGGCTTAGGGTTATCAGCCTAACTGCCAAGAGGAAGAAGGAAGGAGGCTTCCTTTCTGAAGCTCATTTTGTTCCCTGAACTGATATCCCTAATGCTTCTTCTTTCTTGTAGGCCTTCAACTGGTCTCATACTTGAGGCTCTGCACGTTGATCCTGCATCCGGTGCATCCCTTGAGAAGGATAAGGGCACTAAAGTGGTGAAACCACCAGCAAGGTATCTCATGGAGCCTAGATCAGAAGATCTTTTTTCTTTCTTCACGCATTAACTTTCCAAAAATTAATATAGTTATTGTGCTATTGGAGGCTTTATTAACCATTATGCTTATTTTCTTTCCTCTTGCTTTTGTCACCTGATTTCTTCTACATCCTTGTAACTATATATGTACGACTTTTTAAAGTTGATTTATTTCTTTTTTCTCACAGCACATCCTCAGCGTTAGCAAAGTTAACTAAGGGAAGTACTTCTGGTGGGCCATTGAAACAGCAACCAGTGGAGAAGAAAGAAACTCCTCAAGAACGACTTAAAAGGATTATGAGCAGGCAGCTGAACAAACAAAGTATGTGGGTGATGGTAGAGAAGGCTATTGTGGTACTTTGTGTTGGATCTTCATATATTCTGATTATGAAATTATTTTCCTTTTCAGTTAAGAAAGATACTGCTGCTGAAATTGCTAAAAAGAGAGAGCAGGAGCGCCAGAGGCTGGAAAAACTTGCAGAAACAAGCCGATTAAGTAGATCTAGGCGTCGTAGTCGCAGCAGGAGCTATAGCCGCTCTCCTCCACGGTAGTTGATTGATTTTTTATTTTATTTTTATACATGATAGATGCAGGCTCCAACCATGAATTTAAGGCCGATAATCCCCAAGGATTAGGTCCAATTTTTACTTGAATCATGTTGTGGTCGTGCCTGGTGGGTCAGAAGTATGTGGGTACCACTATTCTGTGATTATATTATCTTGGCCATGATTGTGAAATGCATTTACTGCAGAAGATACCGAGATAGTAGAAGTCGGAGTAGAAGCAAGAGTTCCCGAAGACATTATTCTCGATCTCGGTCTCGGTCTCGTTCCCGCTCCCGCTCCCGAACCCATAATCATTCACGCACGTACTCCCGCTCACCAAGGTGACCCTACTGTGTTTCCCTTTCCTTTTTTTGTTGCCTGACACTTGTCATGTGGCATGTTCATACTCCCGGAGATTGATTCAGAGAGCTGACGTTACAGGGTACGAAGCCGAACAAGACATTGATGGATATTGAATTGACGCAAGGTGATCAGAGTACTTCAAATACTTGGATTGGAGTATTTTTTGTACTTTTAGAAAGGTAGAGCACTGGTCACTATTGAAATTCATAGGCTTCATTCCGAGTTATGCAAACCTTGTTGTATATGAGTATATAATAAATGGATACTATGATTTATGTTTGTTTCTGTAAGACTAGTGACTCTTTTGCTACTATATAATATGACATAAAACCTTTCTTAAAACTTAAGGAGACAAATGACTTTAGTCGCTGCTATAGTGGAACCATTGGATGGGCTTATACGCGTGATGATGTGCATGTTTTAAAGGAGTATTTGTTGCCTGCGTATTATACGTTGAGAATGGTAGTTTTCAAGCTCAAGATTGCTGCTTGAGCTGGCTTTGTTTGTGGAAATAGTTTGAGTACATTTGGAAGTTTCAACGAACAAGCTGAGCTTAAACTGGGCTCGACGTGTCAAAATAAAAATCAAACAAACTGTTTGTGAGCTTTATGAGTTGAGTATGCTAACACTCGAGCTCGATTTGTTTTATATATATATTTATAATGAATTTAATATTTGGTTTGAGTTCAGCTCATCGCTTGTACGAACTGAGCAGAAATCGGGTCTTCTATCGATCCGATTTATAGATTGTTTGAGAGTTCTCTCACATGGTATCACAGTAAGGAAGGGGATGAAGTACGGAAATGCAGTCGCAGTTGTATTAGCCATTGTCTTGGCATCTGATTAGCATAGATGTGAAAGGGACGACTAAAACTCAGGACAAGAAGTGGACAATCGTTGAATTGTCTTTTGAGCCAATTTATTTGAAACGGTGCCATTTCTCCATGGTGTTTGTTGTCCTTGGGGATTTTTTGGGACAAAATGGGTTTTGGACCGAAAAAGAAAAAAGAAAAAGACAACACAAATAGGTTCTTGTGATAGTTGGTGAAAAGCATTGAATTTGAGGGAGAATGGAATCTCTTTTTGTTGGTGAAGGCAAACGTAATTCTTGTGTCTTGTACATGGAAATTGACATCGTCAACTACTTGACGACAGGAAAAGATCTTAAGATGTTAAAGCCTTTTGCAACTAACAAAATTATGAGCTCTATTATGATTGTTTTCTCTTTTTGGTTCTTTACAAAGAAAGTAAGTTTTGGTTCTTATAAGAAATCTCAATTCCACCAAAGCTGTGACCAGTCCAAACTAGTCCAGCCTGGTGTTTTTGTTGAATCATTGCCCGACTTTACAACGATGGGCTTTAGGTCAAGTATCCCCATCATGCCATCCTAAAGCATGATTGTTGGACAAGCAACTAAGCCAAAAATAGCATCTCTTATAATCAAATTTCTTGTTTTTTTCTTATTGGAAAAGAGAAAAACTCCACAACTCAACTTTCCTTATCGGGCACGGGTTTCATAGTAAACCCTAAATATGTATATCTACTTGTTCAAATCTAGGACATTTGAGTTTACAGCTTGTTTCGTATTGGCGTTTTTTAAATTACTTTTTGATATAACATACATGTATTTATATAATGCGAACCACTTTATTAACCCTTGGGTGAGAAGGGTTTGATGAATATGGAGATTTGAATGGTGTGATGGGAACTAGGGGTGGGCGCGGTCCGGTTCGGTCCGGTTCACACCTCAAACCGGAACCGAAACCGGTACTATTTAACCGGTCCGGTTCGGTTCGGTTTAGGCAAAAAAAATTTCAAAAACCGGCCTGTTCGGTTCTGACCGGTTCCGGTTTTGAACCGAATTATTATTTTTTTATTAATTTAATTTTTTTTGAAAAAAAAATTATTTTTTAAAATTATTTTTTTAAAAAAATTATAATAAATAACTTATTTTTTTAGCTTAAAAATGAACAAATAATCCAATTCATACATTTAGAAATTTTTTGAAGTTGAACTTGGAAAATTAGTGATTATAAAAGTTAAAATATGGCATTAGATTTTAAAAATTTGTAAAAATATAAAATATAAAATATATGACCGGTCCGGTTCGGTCCGGTCCTGTGCGGAAAGATGTAAAATCGGAACCAGAACCGGTTGGAACCGGTTTGGTCCGATTCCGGTCCGGTTTGTTGACTTTTTTGGTCAACCGGTTTTTTTCCGGTTTTTTTTTCACCGGTTCGGTTCGGTGTTCCGGTTTTCCGGTCCCGATGCCCACCCCTAATGGGAACAAAAGGAAGATTGTAAAGATGGACGAAGATAAAGGCAAAGTTGAAGTTGCATGCAATAGATGATAGATGCATCCAGCCAGCATCTTCCTTTAAGGGGGCCTTTGATCTTTTGCATCTCGTGAGGCACACGGGAGGCTTCTGTTAAAGCGTAGCCATCCAAAAGCTTAGATTTAAAACCTCTCTGCCTTTATTCCATCCATATCACACGAACGTATATGATCCCATGCCCATCACATCTCTCTCTGAAAGCGATGCCTAGGCCTATATATCTCTCCAACCTCACATATTCACACCGCCTTTAACCCTTTTTTTATTTTTATTTTCTATCAAACACTACCTTTACTTGTATACCTGCCTAGCTACTACTTGATTTTAGGATAGAAAGTTGTCATATAAAAATTGAAGAAATTGTTACCACCACACGAGGGAGCCTCTAATCTAATCATAAACTCCCTTTAAACTATGTAATGGAATGTTATAATTCGATGTGAAAGTAATTTCATTTCAAAACCCCACCACTCACGTTTTAGCGATGTAGCTAGGTTTGCAATTTGGTAAATGGTGATGGTTTAGGAAATATAATAATATAATTAGGAATGTGTTAGGGTAGCCTTGTCTCATTTTAAAAATACTTGGCCGAAAGATGCTTTACAAAATATGCACTTTGTAAGCATGAAAAATAATTTTTTACAAGACGGTTTAGCATGTTATGTTGTCAATTCGCAAATAGAACTATTAGTAAGGTAAATTTGATTTAAATTTGTGATCAATCGAGCAATTAGTTTGAACTGTTAGTAACGCAAAATTTAACAATATAACATGTCGAAACTACAATCCTCAACATATATCTTCAATTTGCAACATATATATCTTCATTTATCCGAAACTACAATCCTCTAGCTAGTACAAACTTTTAGTAAAAGAACCGACATCAATCGATGGTCTCTTTTTAGCCTTCTTTATTTATTCATTATTATATGCTCGACCCTTTTCCACTTTGTACCTAAACTGAAGAAATGAATCCCATGTTATTTCTTTTTGGCCTCTTAATCCCACCTGTATGTCCCATTCCTCCTACAAAATTATTGCTAAATTTTTCCAAAATCAATTTCTATATAAAATATGTTTGAAGGAAAGTGAAGCACATGGGATGGTGTATCTCTCTCTCGGATTAACTATAAATTAATTTGAATAATCTTCAATCGAAGAGTGTGTAGAATAATATTATTACGAGGCTAGAGCCTGCCCTACCAAATGATTTTATTCTTCTAAGCATGCATAACCACCTTTTAATCGCCTTGATATTATATTATTATCATCCTAATCACCACCATGAACCACTGCAAATCTTCTTCGTCTCTCCACCGCGGCCTCTCCTGCATCTTTAGCATCATGGTGACATCACTGATCTTCATGTTTAATAGATTAGTTAGTAAATTAATAGATTAATTAATGGATTTAGATGTGTGTGTGTGTGTGTCAGATACATAAACTTGACTTAACATGAGGATGATTGTGAGACTGGATCAAGCTAAGCAGCCAGCAGAGTGAAGACAAAAGAAGTTTACTTTAATTGATTGGCTAATTAACCTTATGCAAAATTTTGACATTGACACTTTTTGCGTTTCATGTAATTTTCACTCATCTTAATTTTAAGGAAAATGTTAAGTTTATCACATTTTTCATATCACATTGTGTACCACCTCTCTAATAGAGGTAAGCTCCACCTCTATTAGAAAAGTAGTACACAATAAAGTATAAAAATATAATAAGTCTAACATTACTCTAATTCTAATTACTTAGCTACCCCTCAATAAGTTTTACGGAAGACCTACCCCTCAATAAGTTTTTTAAGTCTTACTTTCAGAAGTGACCCCTACCCAGAGGCTAGATCCTTACCCTTGAGGCACAAATATCTTTAATTATCCTTCAAACCACCAAATCGAAAAAGGGTTTTCATTTAAATTAATTTGAATTTTTTTTAGTACAAGCGATAATCTAAACTATATGAGAATAGAATTTCTCACACACATGCACTATAACAGTGCCATGGATGTTCAAACTTGAGACTATTAGTCTGCAAATCAATATACCATTTTTTATTGAGCTAAACTTCATTGACAAATTAACCTGGATTAAAATTATAAACCAAATTTTTTTATTCCATTAGTCTCGATCAGTCCCTGTTGATGATAGAGAGTGATGCATTAATTAATAAGATAAACAAGCCGTCGTTATTATTCGTAACGTTATCAGCGCATGTCAATCAGATGTATCTTTCGTTTGCCTCCTTTATTAATCTGTACAAATGTATTTAAAGTGAAAACAAACATTTCATATCAAATACGGCCGTCTATATCTTTCAAAAACCGAACAGATAATAGATGAAGAAATTAAGAGAATTGATAGCTTGACTAATCAGTGTTTAAGGGAACATAATGTGGGATTGAGGAAGACAAAATAGGCAAATGGTTGCCCACAAAGTCCACCCGTTCGTTTGGTGATTAGAAATTCTAGGGTTCTTCTGTATGGACCCTCACAATGTCTTCTTTTCTACATACAATGACAATGGCATTATCCAATGGCTTGTTTGCAAAATGGCATCTTTTATCGACATTACTTTACCATTGAAGACAAGTTTTCTTCACATATCTCTGTAATTTCTCATGTGGATGGTGACCAGGCTATTTGTTGGTCCAAGCAGGTCCCCTCTCTAAAACCCTACGAATCTAATTCAGCTTTTGTATTCATTTCATGTACGTTAAGAGACAATGCTTCATGGTCCATCCCAACCCCCACCACCAATCTTGAGCCAGTCGCGTCCTGCCTCTCTCTCAATCTATAAGATCCTTAGTTGGTCAAGGATTTTTCATATGTGCATATATATTATAACAAATTCTCGAGATTGGAATATCAGAAACTATTTAGTCATTCAATTGTTATCGAATTTTAGATGAGTTCATCGTTTCAAATTTATCATTATCAAAGGGTTTCTATTTTTTAGCCGACTTTTGTGCCTGGATATGTGATTCCTGAAAGTGACTTAAAATTTGAATGGTTCGATTCATTCCCGATAACATCCACAAATTTCAACATTTGAATGTCCCATATGAAAAATTGTTATATATATAAAGGGCTTCTCATCTTTAGCTGACTTTCATGCTTGAATACGCGATTCATGAAAATGAATTAAAATTTGAATGGCTCCAATCATTTTCAATAACATCCATAATGAAAAATTGGTGTATATATATTATATATATAGTTCAACTCTTCTGTATTGCTCCCAAATTTAGAGACCAATCTGACCTATTCGATATGGCTTGAAAGACTTTTGGTTCTGATTCTGAAATTAAAGATCTATTAAGATCTTTAAAAAAAAAAAAAAGGTTAAAAGTAAAATCGATCCCTTTTATGCCGACGGAATGGATTCTGATTTACAACTCTTTGTGCCAAACATGGCTTTGATTTGACCTACAAATTGTGAACCACCTTCACCTATTAGGAATTTAATTAGAATCTCTTCCAATAAGAAATATAACTACCACTAAACTTAAGAGTTAATTAGTGCATATAATATAAGATGCACGGAGCTTGTAATTCAACTAATTTAGAGCATTTATCTTTGTATTTGAGGTTCTAAGTTCGATTCTTCTCTCCCTAATAGCGGTTATATATATAATAAAAAATAAAAATAAAAATTCAGTGGATTAAAATGGAGACTGATTTTGCTTAGTATAGTAAGTTGGCATGGCATGTGGCCCCATGCAAAAGCAGAATTATAAAACACGTCCAATAAGTCAAGAGTCTCACATATGAGTGGGGTCGAAGTTACTTCCAGACTAAGATGCTGCAACTTGATATTTGCTTAATCTTGTTCAATTTCTTTTTATTGGGTTTACCGTTTACGTACCTGCTGCATGATTTTTTTTTACAGTGCCAATATTATTATAAAATATAAATAAATATAATATGATCAAACAGTGTAAAATCATCCATAAAAGTCTACTTCACCATCACACCGTTGACCCACCTACTAAATAAATAAATAATTGAAAATTTTCTTTATCGAAAAAAGCGAAATTCAAGGCCAACCTCACATGTTCTGATGGTCAGGTGAATTAATTAACCTGACCAGGCAAACTAACCCTAGCCTTGTTTTTCTCCTCCTGAGAAAAGTAGCCGTTCATATCAATAATTTAATCATTATATTTAAAATTGGTTTTTGTTTTTGTTGTCTAGGGGAAATATCAGTGTTTCTATCACGTGCTCAACTTGAGAAAGTAGCCGTTCGTATAATCCATGTATTTTTTTAAGGATATTTTTAATTAAGAGGGGTGATAGAATATTAAATTTATATATATTGTACGAATATTAGGACTCAAACTTAAGATTTTTTTCTGAAAGTACTATACTGGTGGATTCTTTACCATATCAATCCATATTTAAGTTAGGTTAACGATATAATTAAGCATGATTTTTGTTTTTAATTCACAAGATAAACAAAGTAAGATTCAAACTTTGCCGTTGACGTGAGAGTAAAATGCTTTAGTATTAGAGCTAATAGCCGACAGATAAGTATAATTAGCTAGGGACATAATATGGTCAAAACTAAACTAAATTAAATAAATAGATTAGAGAAAATTCATCCCAATATCTGTCCTTTCCTTGAAAAGGGTACGAACTCTTTTTTTGTCAATGCTCTTCTTAGAGTTCAATTTGAATCAAGCATTGAACTCAAACATGATTTACATTTCCTTACTGGTAGGCGAGAAATTAAAACTAATGTAAATCCAATGTTAAAAGAATATGATTTTCTAATGTGAAATGGCAGGCTTTGGCCTGCTATTGCTTCCCAGGAATCCCCTGTCATCTGTTTCTGACTTTCCCATTTTATGCTGACTTTCTCAATGTAAATCCATGTGAAGGTACTGCAATTTGATTCTGTTTTTTAGGTGAATTGCACTCTGATATTCTGTTTGTAGAGACTAGCTAGTTATGTAACCGTGAGTCTAATATTACCCTACCCACCAAATGAACTCCTAAAATTTTGGATCCTAACTGAAGTCATGATTCATTCTGAAAATTACTTCCTTTTAACAAGTAAAACTATCCGCTATTTCATCATTTAGTGACTAAAATTTTAAAAAAATCTTTTTGAAATACAATATTGATCAAATGACATTATGTTGTAATCACAATTGACATTTTCATCACATAAAACTAGACCGCTAAGTCGTCGTGCATATTACACCCATAATTGAGAAAATGTCAGTCATGATGTTCCTATCACGTGACAGAATTGTCTAGTTCAAAGAACGCATATATCCGAATTTGATTAACTTGCAACTTTCTTATATTTAGATTGTTTTATTACTCAGCACTACCGGAAAAATGTTTATGTCATCTCTTGTCATAAAATTTTTACACGTAAATGATATTCCGGAAAGTGTGAAGATGAATAAAGGGGGACATTTATTGGGGGTGACTGATCATGGCAATGAATGAGCAAAAATTAACCATGCCCTCACCTTGAGGAACATCTTATCTCCTTGCTGGTCTTATTATTCTGATGACCAATGATTAGCTGATTAACATATTTTGGTGCAGTAAAAAATTGCTTTGTTTTCCTAAATTAAATACTTGAAAAGCAATTCAACGTCTAGTGTACAGCAAATGTGGCATGATGATGGTTTTGCTTCTCCTTTATCTCTTCTGTCAAACCAAATGCATCATTCTTTATGGGCCACATTTTCATCATTCTTTCTTAGCAGAACCAAGAAGGTATCAACTCTTTCTTTTTATCTTTGTTTTTATTGGTAAAAACAGCAATTAGCACTAAAAGCTTTGATTAATAATTAGGTCAAGCAATTTGTTGGCACCAAAATCCCGTTACAGAAGTGATTAACCTCCCAGCACACCACAATCAAAGGCCCCCCCAAATGCCACACTTTTTCTAGCTTTTCACCGTTGCTCAAAAAGATAGTAAAATGATTATTTATCAAAATACATAATTTTCTTTTATAAGACAAATTGATGATGGAAATCATATATTCGACCAACATTTTAGACTGGTACTTTAACAATAAAATATCTCCTAATTTTACGTTCGAGAGCATTTTTGTTTGTCATTATGACATTTTAGATACGTAATTAATTTCTTTTTTAACACAAGCAATGTTAAGAGATGAGAAAGTAAAAGTAAGGACCTCAAAAGCAAAGATAATGACTCGTAACCATTTAAGCTAGAAATCCCTTGTAAATGATCAAATAAATTGATACATTTGTTTTAGAGTTGGTCATTATCAGAAAATCCAAGGGCAATTAACTAGTAAATTTAGTATCCACTAGGCTAGGCTAGTTGCTTGCTTTAGTAACTAAAAAAAAATGAAAACCCGAAAATAAAATAAAAAAGAAGACCAAAATCTGAGTGGGGCCCACGCTAGAGCGGCTATAAATAATCCAAAGCTTGCTTTTCACAACGAAGTCCTTCTCTTCTCTCCCACGAAAAAGCTTTCCCACTCAGACTCAGACACACTTTTCCTATTTTCACTTCACTCTCAGACAATCAATCTCCCAAACACGCCACATTCAATCTGCAGAGAGCAAATCGATTTGATTTCAACTCGTCAATCTTCGAACCAAAATGGTTGACGTCGACCGGAGGATGACCGGTCTGAACCCGGCGCACATAGCCGGCCTCCGCCGCCTCTCCGCCCGAGCCGCCGCGGGACCACCAACCCCCTCCTCAACCGCCACCGCAACAACCCTTCCCGTACGAAACGGCCTTCTCTCGTTCGCTTCTTTGGCCGAGAACGTGACATCCCACCTCAAAAGCTCCGGTATCCAGGTCCAGCCGGGTCTATCCGAATCCGAGTTCGCCCGAGCCGAAGCGGAGTTCGGGTTCGCATTCCCGCCAGACCTCAAAGCCATTCTCTCGGCTGGGTTGCCGGTGGGCCCGGGCTTCCCGGACTGGCGTGCCGCCGGTGCTCGTCTCCATCTCAAGGCTTCGCTTGACCTTCCGATCGCGGCGATTTCGTTCCAAATCGCTCGGAACACCCTCTGGTCCAAGTCGTGGGGCCCGAGACCGTCCGACCCGGAAAAGGCTTTGCGGGTCGCGCGAACTGCTTTGAAGAGGGCTCCGCTTCTGATACCCATCTTCAACCATTGCTACATTCCTTGTAACCCTTGTTTGGCTGGGAACCCCATCTTCTTCGTCGATGAGAACCGGATCTTCTGTTGCGGGTTGGATCTATCCGATTTCTTTGAGCGCGAGTCTTTGTTTCGAAAATCGGACTCCGACCCGTATATTCTCAAGAAGCAAAGGTCAGTGAGCGAAAAATCGGCCGGGTCGTCGACTAATTTCTCGCGAAGGAGCCTGGATACGGGTTTCGGGTCCGGAGGTAAAACACCGAGATGGGTCGAGTTCTGGAGCGACGCCGCCGTGGATCGTCGCCGGAGGAACTCAAACTCGTCGTCATCGTCGTCCTCGTCGCCGGAGCGGTTCTTTGATATGCCATCGAGGTCCGAAATCCCGAAATGGGTGGACGAGTACATTGATCAAATCGGGTCCGCTTTGCGACGAGGCGGATGGAGCGACTCCGATATATCGGACATGGTCTCGGTATCGGCGTCTGGGTTTTTCGAAGGGGAGATGGTGATGCTGGACAACCAAGCGGTACTCGACGCTCTGCTCCTCAAAGCGGATCGGTTCTCGGACTCGCTCCGAAAAGCCGGGTGGAGCTCCGAGGAAGTGTCGGATGCTTTGGGGTTTAATTTTCGACCCGAGAAGGAGAAGAAACCGGCTAAGAAGCTGTCTCCGGAGCTCGTGGAAAGAATAGGGAAACTGGCTGAATCCGTTTCCCGGTAACTTTTTTCAATTTTTTTAATTCATTTTTTTTTTCTGGGAAAATTGAGAGCCTCTGGGCCTCGGGTTTCGGGTTTCGGATTTCCCCATCGGGTTAAAGAAAATCGAATACATAGGGGGACGCGTTGTACTATGAAACAAAGCGTATAAGGAAAAACAAGATGAAAGAGCTCAAACTACAAGGAAATAATATAGATTATATAAATAATTAATTGCTAATATATAATATTATATATATATTTTTGAAGACAATATTATGATTTCTGTAATTATGTTGTTGGCCTAATTATGTGGTTACAGCTCATAGTGGTAATTATTAAGAATTTCTGGGGTGAAATTGGGTCTGGGAAGTGCACGTGTGCTCTCTTTTTAATTTTTGGAAGTTGAGCTCGCCAATCAGAGGCTTGGCCAAAATGTTGTGTGACAGCATGATATGATTCATCTCTTCACATATCATTCCAGGCGGCAGTGAGCAGTGGCTAAACGACACCGTATCTTGGGGTCGGCAGAATAATAGCTTTTTTCTGGGAAATTTTTTGGTGAGAAAGTGGGTCTGATTTGATTGCGAGAATACTGGGAGTCTGGGAGTGACTGGCAGGTGTGAAAAGAAATGTCTGGGAAATATTTTACTTCTTTTGAGAAACTCGTTTTTAGATTTGAGGGATAGGGATAGGGGATATTAATTGTTGTTTTTCTTGAAAAAAGGGAAGAAAAAGAAAAAGAGAAATAATTGGTGTTTGAAGGTGAATGAATCCTGACACAGAAACCTTCTCACTGTTTAGCTTTTAAGAGACACAACTACAAGCTGTGTGGTGCTTTTTAGATATGCAATTTACTTACTTACCTAGGTAATTGGCATATTAAGTGCATTCAAATACAATCTTGTGTATTTAAAGAATTTTTTTATAGTAAGTAATCATAGGATCTTTCAAAGTTCGTATCGTATTTACAGTTTACCAAGAAAAAGAGTTGGTATTTGCAACGGAATAGTTAAGAGTAGCAACTTATGCATTTGAGATTCTGTGTTCGTTCGAGTTACAATTTTTATTATCGCTTATATTTAAAAAAAAATCGAGTGGAAGGCCATGTGATGTGGGGTCCTACTTGAGGTGGGATGATTCGGACTTCAGGAGGAGGGAAACTAAGAGAAGTGGAGCTTTCCCACATATTTTCCCCTCCAACTTTTTTCGACCTTGTAGTAGATTTCTCACAAGGTTACTGGGTTTGGATACTGGTTTTTTTGTTTTTTTTTTGTTTGGCTTGGCATAATAATCTACTTTGCTTGGTTTTGTCAACATGTTGATCTTGTAAGTATTTGGGGAACATGTAATGCGCGTCCATGTGGTGGAGCGTGGTGTGAAGGTACAAATAGGACTATTTTGGACAATCAAATATTCAAAATTTGAAATTAGTGTTTGGACATTACAAATTAGTTTTGGACGAACATCCAATAATACGGATTACTCGTTCATCTTATGTATATAACATAACATACTACATATGATTTGTATACGGCTTTTTGGCTTTTGCTTTCAAAATAAGTTGGTAAGTAATCTTTGTATCTTAGCTAGTGGACAAGAACTTGTTACCAAAAGCAATTGATTGCTCATTAAAGAACCAAAAACCTTTCCATTTAGTTGAGTACTTGAGCTTTAAAACTTGTAGCCCTCAATCTTCATGCATGTCGGACAATATGCAATTACAAATTATGATGAGGAAACACTACTTGGTTGACCCACCACCACATCTTTTCATACGAATGTTAGCTTTTGTTTTTTGCATCTTGCCATTGATGAAGCGGATGAACAAGTTTTCAGAAATCATTAACTGTCCTTTGAGCAATTGAGGGATGTTAGGGAGAGTCGTCCGCATGTGTATAGGCAATTACTAATTATTAGTGTACGGAGAAATTTATATGAATTTCATAACACATCGACGATTAACAATTATTTACAAATATGACTTACAGTGCTAATCGTCCTTCAACTTAGTTCTAATTATTGTCTTTTTAACATGTAATTTTTCCATAAAAATAGATTAGAGGTGACAAAAACACCCAATTATAAAAACTAAAAAGGAGTGAAAAAAGAACCCACAAGAGCATTAATAAAGTAGGTATGAATCGGATCCGCCATGTAAGGAAAGGCCTAATTTCCAAAATGATGCGAATGTGCAAAGGCAAGCCAAGTTGATGATAGAGGTTGAAAGTACATGTGTCCACTCAATAAATGTTCCAACGGTCACTGCCACCACCACCTGAACCGACCGTTGCTCCATCACGTGCCTCCCTTTCCCCACCGACTCATTGACCCTCTTCACATGCCACTCTCTGCTCTCTCTCTCTCTCTCTCTCTCTCTCTCTCTCTCTCTCTCTCTCGTGTAAGAACCTTCCCCTCACACAACCATGAATCTACCGTATATCATAATAATATAACAAGTTCTATCTTATATCCTTGCATTGTGTAATGCCTACCCAGCTGGCCCCATCATAGTAATTAATATATGGAATAATGCTATCATCTCAGTCGTCTATGTGTGTGAGTAAGATCATAACCGTAAATTACGAATTATTGGGCTTGATCAAAACAGCTAATCTCATATTCTTAATTCAAAAGTCGGTTAATTTGAATGATCATCCGTTTTGGAATGTAGAATGAAATAGGTGACCGAGATCTCTTTCTACAACTCTTTTGATATGATATGTTTGGGCAATGTATTTTACATCTCCTATGTATTGATGCATTGTAGATCTCGTATGTATCAATAATTATGAATTGTCTACAGGCGCTTGGATGACCGAGATAACTCTACTATTAACATTATTCTATTTTAAATGAGGGATCATGGGATGGGCCCTCGTGGACTTAATAATAGGGGCATGGCCGATCGAGCTTCGTTTGTCTACAGGGCAAGTCTCAATCAGACCACGACAAGTGAACAATTGAATCTAACTAACATGAACATATATAAGAAGAGTAGGTCAGAAGCTGAGGCCTAAACCTAAAATCTATGGATATTCATGAATGAAGGACTGGTTACATGCATGTCTGTTTGAAAGGGGCGTGGTGGTGGTCTTACTGTCTTAGTTCTGTGCATGAAAATGGAGACAACGCCACTTGGTTTGGCATTAAATGTGAACAAAATTGATCATTGAAGGCTGAATTAGGTCAAGACTCAAGACAGTGCAAATAAAACTTGAGATGGCTAGCCACATGCAGCGTCATGTAGGCATGGAGGAAGAGAGGGATGTCTTGGACTGTTGCTGCCATATTAGTCGTGTTTATTTGTTTGCTGCATTATTGTGGGTAGGGGTCGCATGAAAACTAACAAAAACTTAGAGGGCACATTTTCAATGGCTCCATGTGTGCATGGTCTTTTGGTCTCGAGCATGTGCAATTGCAATCTTTAACGCCTTTGATTGATGTTGATGATGATATCAATAGTACTGAAAATGAATGAACGTGTGTGTGTGTGTGTGTAAAGTGATTACAAAGCCTTTTTCTCTTGATCCTGATCACTAGCAATTAAAACAAAAACATTATTGGGTTGTTGCTTTTGAAACATAAACTCATTTGTTTGCTGTTTCTGATACAGAAATTATTTACTAATTTGTTTGGTTATGCGCCATGACATGTCTTTGTGTGACAAAAAAATTATTGGGTTGTTTTTGAGACAGAAACTCATTCAAAAAGTAAAATCAGGAGATGGGATGGGATTGAGAATAGGCTAGGACGTGGGCTAAGACAGCCCAACACTGGGTTGGCTGTGGGGTGATCTAGATAAATTTGAAAAAACATGCCAAGCTACTAGCATGGCTCGTACAACTTGGTTCCCACTATGCTTGCTTACATTACATCAGTTGTGGGTTTTCAAGAGGGGGCATCAGCAAGAATCATGAAAGATGTTTATTTGGGAAACAAATTTGATCATTGATGCTTCAGCTGATCCTGTGTAACGGATCAGTGGGGCCCAATATTAAGTTTAAAATTGTATCGATATTGTCCGCAACTTCATCTTTTAGACTTGTTTGGTAAGGAGGACTAGACTAGACTAGAAAAATGCATACATTTCATGTGCATTGAAGACATAATATGGATATGTTGCCTAACTTGGAGGAAGAATGAGGACTATCTATAAGAGGTTGATGACTAAAACTTATCCCTCTAATCCCCTTGAAATTAGTGAGATTATGATGGATAAGTCATCAATCTCTTATGAGTAGTCCTCATTCACCCTTCAAGTTATACAACAATATCCATATTATGCATTGATTGCACATAAAATGTAGACATTTTGCTAGTCTAGTCTAGTCCAGTTTAGTCCTCCCTAAATAACGAGGCCTTAAAGTCCAATATTTTAGATGTAGAATTTCAACTCGATTATTATTGTACTTCTCCACTATGAAATTATGCTCATTCCTCAAGAGAAAAGCTTATATGTCATGGGGATATCACTGTTTTGCTATTCCCAACCAATTACATTCTACCATGAGTGATAAATATTCAACATAATGGAGCTTGATTGAATGGGAAAAGCAAAACAGTACTATCCCCGTGATATGCAAGTCCTCCTCTATCCTCCATGGCTTATATGGAGCCACACAACCGCGACAGCCGATACAAGGCAAGGCGTTTGGTTCGAGATCTAATTTTTGGGCGCAGGTGATTCCAACCAGAAGGAAAATTCATCCTTGTGTTGTACTCTTATCACATCGTTTGATGGGAAAATGTGTTACGAAAGCTTTTGATCCCAGAGCTCAAAATGAAAGAGAATATTCATATTGATTTTGCAATACGTATAACAAACAAGTGTAAAATTTCCAGCGTCTGGAATACATTTATGTATACGTAGAAAGTCAATGAGACTAGTCAAAATTGATATATTCACAATGATGTATAGAAAGTTCTACATGTGGTTTTTTTTTTTTTTGGGTGGGTAGAGTGATATTTTGTGTAATGCTGTATCTACTCTGCAGAACGCAGCATATTCACATTCGCATTTCCACTGCTTTGAATAATGCTGTACAATTTCATGTGGTAAAGTAACGGCGTCCTAGCGAATTGTCAAGCTGCCTGAAGAATACCTTCCTTCTCAACACTCCCTGGAGAAGATTTCATCACTTTAACCCTAAATGCGACCTGCACATTACTCGGATGTTATGAACCAGCAAAGGGCGAGTATATTTTGTAACCAAAAGAAGAAAGAGAGAAGAAAAAAGAAAATCCATCAAGCATGTTACTCTGAATGCACATCACAGATTCAAATCTGATTCAGGAATTGCATGATTGAACACTACAGAGCATGTTGAAAGTACAAATAAACTAGCAAACTATACAAGCTCTTACTGTGTATAGTTTTAGACACTGAACAAAAGACGAGAAAAGCCAACTAAAAGTTTGAAACACAATTTGTTAGATATACAAAAAAATTTCATTTCTTTTACAATTCCTGTAGGAAGTTGCCTGACTTTTCTAGCTCCCAAAGTTTTTATTTATTCATGCAGCTTTTTAGTCTGAACAGATTTAAGCAAACCATTTCAGTATGAGGGGGTAAGATGAATGCTGCTATTAAAGTTATATTCATATTATTTGGAGATTTTTTTTCTTTTTCACTGCAAAGAGACTTTGTTAGCGTTTTTACAACTTACTTGTTTAGTGAATGTCAATCAGACAACATGCACAATGCACACAAAAATTTAACAATAGTCTGACATATATTCAGTGTGAGTTGTGCAGCAAATTCTAGGGTAAGAATCGTCTACTACCTTCTGAGAACCAATCTCAATAGCATCTGATGGACGAAAACGAGCAGGAAAATTTGGAGGTACCCGGTATCGCTTCCCCTCAATACTGCACATTCAGACATAAAATTATAAGGGGAAAGGAGGGAGGCAATTACAAGTTGAGTTACCCGCAGAAAAGAGGGTCAGCAATCACACTTTGTTTCAACTAATTTAGCCACCAAAAAGGAAGAAAAAAAACATCCCTACTTACTCGGCAATCCAGGTACCATGTTCACTCCGCAAATCAGTCAGGTAGAAGGCACCATCCTTGTAGCTGATACGAGCATGCATCTCTGAAACCTGGGATAAAAAATACCTCACTACTCAATCTAGAAAATCATAAAAGTAAGAAATAGGTTCGTTTCTGGAGATAATTGTAAAGTGAACAAAACCAGCCAAATCACCTGGGGCTTTGGTATTGCTATTGATATTCCTGAAACATCCCCATGCGGTGCACTCCTACAGTAAGAATAGAACATCATAATGAACCCATAAAATGGTAATAATATCTTTTTAAAAACATAAATTTCAGAATCTAAGGTTTTGATGGTTCAGTTCCATGCAACCATGTAGCATTACATGGACATGTGTGTGTTTTAGGGGAGGGGAACAACGGATAATAGGCATACCCGATTATGCAGGGGTTTTTCTCATCTCTGTTCAAACAAATAAGTTGCGAAGCATCATTGTCTTGTCCACATGGTATAAGATACCACCTATAAGACCATAGTGAATGTCAAAACTACCATGGAATACCAAATTAACTGAAAATATTCCAGGGATGACAGTGACAGACACTAGGATCGAAGACTTACTCTCCATCGATAGCACGCTCCAGTGCATCATCATCCTCAAACCATGTTCGTAACTGGTCACTTGCCTTCATATAAGTTGGCCACATATTAGCTGCTAAATAACAATGCAATCTAATAGGTCGATCTTAAAACTAAGAAATGAAACAACATTTTGTGTATCTAGTGACAAACACACTGCTGATTGATGATACTTTGAACAACATACTTTATCTGACAGCCTGCAACTGGGTGACCTTCCTTCAAGTTTTGAGCTGCAAAGAAAATTCAATATTTGGTTTGTCAAAAGAATTGAAAAAGATAAATGCAACAGTACTAGTTCTGGGAGTTATTTGTCAATATTTCCCTTCAATTGAAAATTAATAATAAGGAATCTCAAGAATGAAGATTCTTCCAATGTTTACAACAAAATATAGTGATTCAAGCAGTGAATTGCCTTAGTTTCCTGAAATTCATGTTGCACAGCATTAAAGTCGGATACTCTAAAAGCGGAATAAGTACATACAAGAACCTTTGTATGTTGTGAAAAATGCATGAAGATCAATGATCTAAGCTTTGACAGGTCAAAGTTGTAATAAGATTTTATAATTTAAATAATAATAATGAAGAAATAAACAAAACATACAGAAAGTTACAAAATTTGTCAATCAAAATCTGACCTGTTACCACCTAAGACCCAACTTAGCATCAACGGCATTGCCTTATCAATGAAAACTCTCCCACCAACTCTTCCTGGATGTGGTATCCGGAACTTCGTCAAAAACTACAAGGGTTTAAGCCAAAATCAGTATGCACGCAAGACTTCCATTCCATCATCAATTAGTTTCATTGCTTTTCAGTATGTACTTCACTTGATAAAAGGTCTTACCGACAAAGGACCGAGTCCCACACCCAGATAAGCCTTGTAAGTCGAAGCCATTAATGCAGCCATCCTGGCCATTCCATGAATAATGGCAACCCGCAGTCTTCTAGAATTCTCATAGCTGAAGGATAAAGAACAAAAGAAGGTAAGGAGTCATCAAAGAGTACTTCCTCAACTCACGTAAGTCTTCACAACAATTACATATGTTTCGTCCATATATAGCTTGTATATATCCTTTTCATTTTAAGAACACTATGATTTCAGATGCATAGGCAACTTCATCCGCTTTTTTTGATATTCTTTTAGATTATATGGCAAGAAACAGCATGGGGTTACCTTCTTAAAGAAGAAGCAACATCAACAGGAATTCCCGTTTCGCTACTTTTCTTCCATGCTTTATCAAGCTCCAATGCAAGTTGATAACCATCCTGTCATGATAGGGTCAAAGAGGATTTAACTCATAGAAGTGATTATTTCTTGGTCAATAACCTAGTGTTAGTTCATAAGAAGTAATGAACCTAGCAAAAACTCAACAGAGATTTCAAGGGACATACGATGGACTAAATTTCACCGGAGCAAATATTCAGGAACCAAAAAAAAAGAAAAATAAATAAATAAATAAAAAAGAAAATCGGGATGATGAATAATGTCTGATGCTAAACCAAATATAATGCAATGCATACCTCAATGGCCATGCATCCACCTTGACCCATATTTGGCTGCATAGCATGAACAGAATCCCCAAGCAAGGTCACATGACCCTTTCCCCAAGTTAAAATGGGTGTCCTATCATATATGTCACGTCGCAGAATTGCATCTTCCTCTGTGGTAAGTAACAAATCAATCACATTATCACACCAGCCCTCAAATATTTTAAGCAGCCTTTCCTTTTTACCTGCCAAGCAATGGACAATAACAAATGAATTGTATGTTTTTATCATCATAAAGAGTGAAAGGCCACACATATATCTTCATCTGACTTTTTCAACTACACAAGGATGGCTTATTAATCTTTCCTGACTCTGTCAATTATAAAATGGCTAAATCCTCTGTAAAAAAATGTGGCATTGAACCCCATATTAATTGTGAGACATTTAAGATGAAGTACACATCTTGAAGTATGATCCTATGGCTTACCACTTACGCTATTACAATTGGATCCTAATATAAAATTCTGCAAAGTATGCAAAGTAAGACAAAAGGGCTAGGAATGATATTACCTCTCACCAAACAATAAGAAAATTGGGTTCACAAGCATGAACTCTTAGCTGACAAAATTGTTTACTAATTAATTTTATGGATCCTAGAGTTAACCCCTTTTTTTAAATGGAAAGGTACAGTGAACTTTTATAACAAGAAAATGGTCTGCTCGCATGATATCAGAGCATAACTTTTCCTTCAGGTAGTTTATTATACCCATTTAGAAGTTTCTAGGTTGATTTGTTTGTCTTAATGAGAGTGTGTGAGTACAGGCACGGTGTGCATGTATCAATCAAAAAAGGCTAAGCATCTTAATCAATACCGTTGGGGCCATCAACACCACCAGGTGATTCCTTGTGAAATGCATACCATTGCATTTTGCCCCCACCCACATCTGAAGAAACGAAGTATTGTTTGTGCCCCAAAAATACTCGGTACCTTCAAAAGATAAGTTTAAATTTAAGTCTTGATGCATGATACAACCTGAAATATAAGAAGATAATACAATTGTACAAATTCCACTAAAAAAGCCATATTTGAAAAAATAAAAGATCAAACATACCCTACGGAATTAATGTCAGCAGGTACAAAATCAGCTATACCAGTATAACAAGTATAACCAGAGTAAACAGCTTCGTTTAATCCAAACAAGTTCTTCCTCACCTATTCACAAGAAACAAGTAATTTAAGTTCTTGTAATTTCCAAAGTAAATATACTCTGCAGATTTTGACCTAAAGATGGTCTACCAGTAGAAAATATTCCATATGTGTGCCCAGAAGTTTGAGTCTCACAATATAGATTTCTGCATAGGGGCTGGTTAGTGATGTAATATCAGGACTTTAAAAGCTACTGAAGGAGAAAAAAAACATACACATTTTAATATTGTGAACTATGGACCCTAATCCATAGCATAATATAATATTACACATTTTAACCATTTGAACTCAGAGTATAGTACTACCTTTGACCATATACCATCCGCTCCAACCAGCATATCACCTTCATAACGCTGTCCATTCTCAAGTATCACATTCACCTACAAAATGGAGAGAGGCATAAGAACAAAATACCAAATCAGATGAATCCAAAGTAGTTGAAGGACATCAAATTAGCACTACGAAGCTGCATATTATAAAAAGAAAGAAAACAAAGGAAGTAGGAAAACAAGTTCTAATGTCACATTTCTCAGCAAGATGACAACAAAGGTATGTAACTAACAAAAAGGTAATACCACATTTTTACCTTATCTCCAAGATCCTCAAAATTAACAACATTACTATCGTTTATAATAATTTCTTCTCCAACAGCACGAGCAAGGATTTGTTGCAAGGCTATTCGGCTTATAACTCTTGTAACTGGAAGCCCTCGTTCCACTGCAGGAGTGAATGTGTCAAACTTGACATACCTGATAACCAACTAATCATCAATATATATGGCTGGCTGCACACAATTCAACATTGATACGTTTTTTTTTCCAGATCAAAGGTTATTACAATAATACTTATAGAAAACATGAAAATTGTGTTCAAATGAACAAATTTCACTTTTATGATAAAAGACTTGATTCTGTGTAACTGTAACATTCACACACTGATCCTGTTTATTTTCATCTGTTACTTTTCTTTGCATCAATTTACAAGAAAAGCAAAATTTCTTGTACTTCTTCTTCTTCTCATTCAGGTGTATGGTAATTTCATTCCTTTTACTAATTTATTACAGCAACATTTCAGAAGAAAAATCATTATTTCCATTAAAGACATCAGCCTGAATTGGCCTCTCTAATCCTGACTAACACTTCTGTTATTTGCACAGGTTAAATCGATTGCTCTTCAGTACTTTCTGAATTAACATATTCCAAATTATTTTCGAGCAATTAACCCAACCTCTGTTAGTTTCCTTGCTTAAAAACAATCAAAGGAAACAAATTTGGCATGCACCGTACACCTGATCGCTTAAAACACAGAAGACAGAAACCCATATAAACCAAAAGGCCAGAAAAACATACCAAGTACCAGAAACCCCATCAACCAGGCCATTGATCCTGTCACCAGTAACACAACCAACTCTCATAACCTCCTCAGCAACATCCATATCAATGGCTTCCAAAGCAGCCAATGCATTACTCTGTATCTGAATAGGACCTCTATACTGTCCTTCTCCTCTTACAGCACTTAAATCCTTCTCAAACACCACCACATCAAACCCCTTCTTCTTTGCTGCCAAAGCAAAAACCAGTCCTCCAATTCCTCCCCCAGCAACCAGAATTCGAAGCTTCTTTGGTTGAGTCGATGCGGGTGCACTGGGGACCTCTGTGGGTGAGGCCACAGTAGCTCTCACCTCTGTCAAACACTTCTTCTGCCCACTTCTTGTTCTGCTTCTCAAATGGTAGTCAGTGTGAATACAATGTGAAAATTCAAGTGGGAAGTCCTTGTTGATGGGGATTGGGAAGTGGGTTCTTGAGAAAACTGCTGCTGAGAGGTTCATTGAGTTGTAAAACAGAGTAGAAGCCATTGTTTGTGCTCTAGCTGAGAAACAAAGGAAAAAGAAACTGAAAAAGAAATAAAAATGAAAGCTTTTGGCTTTCCTCTGTTGAAAGAAAAAGACTGAGTTTGAGGATTGAGGAAGTGGGAAAATATGGGGGGAGTCAGATATAGATGATTGGGAGCCACACCTTCGAAGGATTGAAATGTCCACCAATCATGGAGATTCTCGAGCCATGTGGCACTCTCTTGGCGAAACAACTCCACTTTCGCAAGAGGGAAAAATATCTTTTATGGGGTGGTGGTGGTGGTTATTGCTTTCTTTCTTCTTCTGTTTTTCGGTCGAAAGGTGGTTATTAACTTACTACTTGGGAAATCTGTGGCTTTAGATTTTCGACCCCCAATTTTTCTGTGTGCTTGTCCTGATTGTAAACGGAAAGTGATGGTTGGATTTAAAAAATCAAATACATTATAAACAATGTAATATGGATACTGTCCCTCTCATTTCTTATAAAAAATATTCTTTTTTTTTCTGCGAATTATAGTTTGATACATGTAAAAATAATTTTTCAAAAAGAAAAAAAGAAAAATTTATATACACATGTTACACAAAATGCAAGCCATGACTCGGCTTACCAAAATATGAAGCATGCTTCTATGGCCTTCCGGAAATGTTAGGACCATAATTATGTGAAGGCTTGCATAATGGGATCGCTTTAACTTGTTAGGAATTAGGATCAATTATTGTGTTTTTAAGACATGTTCATCTAAAGAGGAAAGAGGGTTTTATCAAGTCGGTAAAATATTACCAGCCAAATCCATTACTATTATTAAAAGAAAGAAGATTAGATCAATATGATTATAAAAATACTCAAGAAAACTATATAAAATTGAAGCGGCGGTGTGATGGTAAGAACACAAATATATTTAATGAGAAAGTAGGGAGGAGAGGGTGGAGTGGAAGTATGAGCGTTGTGTTTGAGTTTGAGTGTGGTGATCAAATTCTGGTTTTGATTGGTCCGGTGTCGCTTTAAATTCCGTTAAACGACAATGTCATTCGTTGTTGCTGGGGCCCCACTGCTGACTCAGCTTAGACCATGGTGGAATACGTGGCACTCCCAGATGAACCTCTCCGTTCCCCCCACAAACAGGTGGCAGGTGGTCAAGTCAACACGTGTCCCTCTCTTACTTCATCACTTGCAAAATGCCCTTTTTTCTTCTTTTTTTAATTTCCATTACTTTACTAATTGATTCCACGCGTTTTTAATTTTGCAAATGCAGAGCTAATTTTGATATCTATATCTATCTATATATATAATTCCGATCTTTTAGACTATAGGAGTCCAAGAGATTTGTGGTCACTCACTATTGGATGTTAAGCTAACGGTTCAAAAAAGTTTCTTAAAAGAAGTGCAAGAGTGAATGAACCGTTGAATTTACATCAAACGGTGAGTGACCACAAATCTCTTGAATCTCTGTAGTCCAAAAGATCCAAATTGTCTATATATATAGCAAAAGGCATAGAATTGTAAAACATTCAAAATACCATAAAATGTTCTTAGTTAATGCAAATATCAGCCCCGATCTCTTGGTCCAAGAGACTGTGGTCACCCATCGTTGGATGTAACAGCCAACAGTTTAAAAAAATTTCTTAAAAGGAGTGCAAGAGTGAGTGAACCGTTGAATTTACATTCAACGGTGAATGACCACAAATCTCTTGGACCCCTGTAGTCCAAGAGATCGGGACTGATGCACATATTAAGAATTAAAATTATTAATTAAATGAGGATAATATGGTAAATTCACACTTTTTCATATTACAAAATTAAAATTAAAAAAAAATCAGATAATAGATCATATTTTTATGGAATACAACTACCTATTATTTTTTTAATTCTAAAATAAATAAATAATTTTTTTTTAAAAAGCCTCTAACAGACGAGGAAGTGCGTGCGAAGATGCTAATTTTACTAAATCACCCGGTTTGAAACAAATATATAAACTCAATCTTCATTTGATGATTATTTTTTTATTTCATAGAAAATCTTCATATTGATTTGATAACTCAGAGAGACACAACATTCACAGAATTATCTAATTTGTATTGTCAGAATCACAGGACAAAAAGAAATTTAATAAGAAATTGATGGTTCCTTAATTTCAGGAATGTTGATCACATGAATATCCATGAACTTTTTGGCTTTGAATTTAAATATACAGAGAAGAAACATGGCATGTTATGGAGCTCTTTAAATAATTGTGGTAAGGTAAGGTCTGCTTAGATATTTTTATTTGAACAACAACTTCATCAATAAAAGTAAGGTCACCCATGGCAAACAAAACCCTCTCCAAGAATGTTAACAGTACATCATGCCTAAACGCAATTTAGGAAAAAATAAATACATAGATCTTCATGATTCAGTTTCAGTTGAACTTGCTCTATTTGTGACGAAGCATGGTTCATCAGTTGGGGAAATTACTCAAAAGCTTACTCCTCCCTCTCCTCACATTCACACACATGCTTTCTAAATATGTTGTGTCATTGGAACAACTTCTTCAATAGTATGATTTTCCTCATGCCTATATCTGTGTATGGTAATATGGCCTGAACTGGACAAATTTGGGCATAGGCCCACAGGGCAGCTCATGAGCTTTTTAAGCTTACTTTCTATTAGCTACCTGCATCATGTAAACCAGATTATTATCCTTTGTTTTAGTGCTTCTATTAAGCAATCAAGAAATATCATTCAACAAACCCACAAAAGATAAGGAGATTGCATTCATAAATTACGCCCCAATCATAATACAAATACAATAATCACACAGGCCACTATAATTATTTACAAAGGAGTTATAATTAATATGGAGAAATCCAACGACAACATCAAACTCATGTAGTTTATCGCCATTCAAAGTCACACAAGGCCAAAGACAATCCGGCATAAACGCCTGTCTTGAAAAACCGAGTATAACACCCACAATGAAAGCCACACAAAAAACCACAAATACGCATCAAACTCAAAAGAGTTGATGCGCTTATTCAACACCAAACAACTCACGCTCAAACAAAGCCAACCCAAGCACTAGATAAGAGAGAAGGGTTGAAAGGGAAGAGGATAAAAGAAGAGGGGGAAGGGAGAAGAGGAGAAGAGAGGCGGGGGAGAGGAGGTAACCCTTTGTTGCAGTGCTGAAGGAGGCTAGGGTTTGGGTTTGAGAGCCGCCCCTTGGCACCATTTGATCACAGAAAGACTTCTCAGGTCAATCAAATCATTTTCCAATATTCAATCACATCCAGGCTCCAGTCAAATATCATCTGAACATGGACATTTTGGTTTAAAGCCTTTTGCACTAATTATATCACAGGTAATGCTAGGCTTATCACATTTTTATACCACATTGTGTACTACCTTTCTAATAGAGGTGTAACCTATCTTTATTAAAGAGGTGGTACACAATATAATATGAAAAATGTGGTAAGCCTAGCATTTTCCTTATATCACTCCTAAACCCAAAATGGTTTATCTTTCAGATAATGCTAGGCTTACCACATTTTTATACCACATTGTGTACCACCTCTTTAATAGAGGTGAATCCCACCAATACAATGGGGCCCACCACTATTAGAGAGGTGGAACACAATGTGGTAAGACAAATGTGATAAACCTAGCATTTTCCTTATCTTAAACCGGAAATGACAAATTGTTTGGAAATAAGCATGATGTAAGCAAAAAAAAAAAACATGCGTAGACGGCTTGTATGAAATTTTGTACAAATTCTCCCGCAGCTTAAACAATTTCATAAATTAAGAAAACAAATGTGACATAAATAGTACAAAAACATATTAGAGGTACATCTATATGTTTTTCAGAAGTTAGACTTGTGTAAGAATGATAAATGGCAATGAGTTTCTAACTCATTTAGTTAAGAACATTCATCTTTACATATGAGGTTTTGTGATTTTAAAAATGCAAAATTAAATTTAGATGACATTGGCCCATCCCACCATGACTTACTGCAGCCCATTCTCCAGGTGGAGGTTGCCCACATGACCGTCAAGATGTCTGGTGTCTGGATCACCGACCTGTCAGCAAGACTTTCGCAGAAGAAACCGAAAATAGAAAAAGAATATAATAAAATGCTACAAGTACATGTCACAATTGAGCAGCACACAAACAGCATACTTGCACAAATAGTAGGAATTCAACACCAAACGTGTTCAAAATAACCGAAATTCAGAATGAGCTCAAATTTGAACAAATGAGATACTACCATATCACTTGATGATAATCTGATAAACAAATTTGGTGAGTGCAGCCATTTTAATTCAAAAAATCTGAACCGCATATTCTGAGATGCCTTGCGGGAAAATATTTAAAACAAAAAAATTACCTACCTAGGCTGTAGCCTGTAGGACATGGATGGGAAAGAAATAGTGAGTTATCCAAACTTGTAACTATGCACTTGATTTGGACAAACGATACCAAGCCTTTAATGCTCAGTTTGTCTACTTCCCCACTGTCAAACTCTCTGTCTTTGATTTGATTTACAAGTTTGGCAGCTATAACAAAGTTGATGACTGAATTTGAGTGGTCCAGACTCCAAATGCAATGAAATTGAAGGACACAAAGATATAGCCACCCCGCCAAAAAAACAGGCCCAAAAAGGCCAAAACTACAGCTGTGTCAAAGACAAGGCATAGTAACTTGGCCTTCAACATGTTCCTTGCTGAAAATGAGCAAAGTACACTAAGAAAAGATCATCACCAAGTCTACACTCAAGAACCAGTTTTTCCACATGAAGAGAGGTTCTGTTTCTCATGATTTGGGTGCATTTCCAAGCCTAGGAGGGCCAGATTTTCATGGCAGTAGAATTGGAGGCCAAAAGGGTTGGAGCTCTGAGCGTGTGCCGTTGCCTACAAGCAGTGGACAGAGGCATGCCATCCATGGCAGCACTTCTTTGATGGGGCTGAGCAATGGTGGGAGGACTGTGCCTTCAAAATGGGAAGATGCAGAGAGGTGGATTTGCAGCCCGGTTCTCGGATATGGCTGTGAAAGCAACAAGAATGATTCGCATTCTCATGGTCATGGTCAGCAGAGGAGGCCTAAGTCCAAGAGTGGTCCAATTGTGCCTCCCGGAGCTGTGTACTGTTCGAATTTTTCGCCTGCAAATCCGGCATTTGATGGCTGCGGCAGCGTGAGGAATTTCGCAATCGGTTCACCATTTTCGACAGGAGTTTTGGCAGCTGATAGTGTCTCTCTTCTATATGGTGGCAGTGGAGGAATGGGAAGATCAACTAGTGCGCTTGGACCGTTAGAATTGCAAAGTGAGTTCTTCCCATCTCCAATAGTACATGTTTTTTTTTTTTCTCTTCTTAATTTTCATACCATTATACTTGGTTGAATGAAAAACAGTTGAACACCTCGGATGGATAATGTTCCCTCGTCAAATATTTAGTATACCGTGTTGTCAGACGGTGAATCTGAATCACATATTTTATTAATCATAATGGTTTTGGGGGTTTAATTTTGTTTCTAGAGTTATGCTTCTTGGGGTTTCTAAGTGATTCATAACTTAATTATCAACACATTAGTCTTATATGTGAGTTTGTTACTGTGGATCAAATGCGGCAGATGAGAAACTTGATAACACAAAGTGTGAGGAACCAGCGATTTCCCGAGCTGTTTCACAACGAGATATGGGAACCCAAATAACCCCAAATGGTTGCCTCCACCACTCACCACCACCTCCCAAAAGGAGGTCATCATTTGCTCCATCTTCTCCAACTCTGCTTTCCATTGTGGAGCAGCAACGCGAACATTTTGCTAAGTTAGAGGTCAGAGAAGTGCAGGTTGACAATGGAGCCACTGGCACTAAGGGGTCAAGAAGGGGTGGCAGCGTCACGAAAAGACACCCGGATGTTTATGATTTCGACAAAATTGCTATTAAAAACCAACCTCCATCTTTCAATATTGCAGAGGCAGCTATGAACAGTTTAAGGTATGTTCTAAAATTCTAAGTTTATTATGCCTTTTAGCCTCCAGAGAAAAACATTTAATCTACAAGTTTCCTTTCTTTAAGCCAAATCTCCACTTTTGGTTCATTTGTTCTTCTGCGTGTAAATTGATATTCCAAAGAAAACTTCTGATGTATGCAGAAAGCAAAGAGAGGAAGCCAAGATCACTGCGTGGGAGAACTTGCAGAAGGCAAAAGCTGAAGCAGCACTAAGAAAACTTGAGGTTCTTTCATATGAGCAATGTTTTATTCATATTTATGTATCATTTTCTGCATTTTACCAAAAATGCAGGGTTACTAAGGCAACCTTTGCCTCTTCCATATGTCCCCCATAGTGTTTGCAGCCTTTACTAACTATGAAGTTGGTGTTGCAGATGAAATTGGAAAAGAAGAGATCGTCGACAATGGACAAGATCATGAAGAAGGTGAGAAACGCACAAGTTAAAGCCCACAAGATGAGAAGCTCAATAGCAGTTAAAGACGGCCATCAAGCTCCAAAAACTCCCGGAAAGCTTGTTTCCTTCGGTAAGCTTGTCCGGGGGGGTTCCCTGAGCAGTTGCTTTACCCGTAATGCTGCCTAATTCCTTGTGCTCTTCTCAGCTAATTTATTCATTGCACCAGCTGACCTCTTGGGAGTTTCTGATTTGAAATCTAGCTTAGGAATATCTTCCATGTCAAGTTTTCTTCCTTTTGACCTCATCCTGTATTGTATATAGGAACCTCCTGCTTTAACTAGGTATGTGAACAGCGAGCACCGTATATAGAAGAACTTCAAATTCTACTCTTTGTGCTCTTGAGTTGGCCTTTTACCATGGCATTTGGTTGTCTTCTTTCCAACGTTTAGCTGTCTTTTTTTCTGCATTTTTTTTTGTGCCAAAGTTTCGGAATATGGTTTGAGGACAGGATTTTGTTGTGTTTAAAAATAATAATAATATATAAATCCTTTTTGGCAAATCCGAGTCACCCAGATTTCATCTTACATATGTCCCTGAATGATCCAGAAATTCAAAATACACAAAATTAAAATTCAACTGACGCAAATCTTACTGGGAAGATAAGCAAAGGAAAATGGAAAACAGAACTAGTCAAATGTAACCGAACAAAATAAAAAATGTAACACCTCCCAGCTTTGCAAGAAGCCATAAATAATCCATCTAATAACTTAATAAAATAGCGATTTCTACACAAAGGAACCATGGTCCTGATCCCTGAATTCGCCGGCTGGCTAATATTACAGATTCAGACATTCCTATCCACCTATATTTTCACTGGATAATAACGTATGGATCTGTTTGAAAGGGGAAACCAACTATAATAAGTTCAGATGTTGACAAACGATCATTATTGGGGACGTCAGCTAAGGATGTGATCCTTAATCTTATATAAATTCACTTAACGAAGCCTGCATGGCATTTTGTTGACATTCCTAAGATCTGGTGCCAAATTTCAAGAGCCGCATATCTAGTATGGCCTGTACCTCCAATCTGCTCTTGATGGTCTCGCACTGCCGATTCCATAACCCCACTGCAATATCAAGAGTGCAGCATGCAGTATGTTAGTAAAAGTACATGGAAAATAAGTTTCGTCTTAGAAATAACAAAAAAAAAAACTTCCTTCTGGACAGAAACCTACATGACAGCAAAATTAAAATATACTCACATCATCAAAATCTAGACTTCCATACATCCTGCCATAGCTGCGCACAGGACCACCATAGCCGCCACCAAAGGGCTCTACATTATTCATCACAAAATTTCCACTGGTACCAGCTTCATCAAGCGGTGTGGCTGTATCTATTGCAACCTGGAGAACAACATATTAAGTCTCATTAAAAACAATTTAGAAAAGTATAAGCTTATACTTAATTAGAGTGCTTGCAGCTGTTTCAGGGAAACAACAATGAGGGTATGTTGTTGGGTTACCCCTAAACTGCGATCTCATAGAAAAGCATCATATTTTCCCTCATTTTCGTGCAAAAAACTAGTTTGACATGGGTGGATTAAAAATGAACCATAAGTTAACAGGCAAAAAAATGAGAGTTAACTCCATCTAATACCTGCTGTCCACAAATCTCATGCGACCTTCGTGATACACGTTCGGATACACCATCTTCCCCAAAAGTTACGAAACCAAACCCTCTATGTCCAGTTCTTTTTGGGTCCTGCATAATTGAGCATTCGCACATTTTCAGGTTCCAATATTTCATGAATACAATTGGTTATTTATAAATCTATGCTATCTTACCCTTGGAACATAGACATCTGCTATACGACCAAATCTCCCAAAATACTGGCGGAGATCTTCCGCGGTTGCTTCCTGAGGAAGCCTACCAACAAAAATCTTTTTGCCTAGTCCTCGAGCAGATTCCCCTCCTAATCCAACACGACAAGATTCAAAAAAAAGAAAAAAAAAAAGAAAAAAAGAAGAAGATTGCATAACTTAAGATTATTAAAGTGCAGTATGCTCTGTAACTTGTAAAAGCACTTACTTGGAAAAGCAGGTCCTGGTACTGGTCCAGGATGGTCATACAAGGTAGGAGCACCAAGTGCCGCATATCTAGTTGCTGCTGAGATGTAAGCATTATATGCACCATATCCACCCTGTGCCATTCTGCCAACTGGTCTGAAGTCATCTTCCTGACAACAAGATATTATATATCTTGACTCTTGAATCAACGATATCTTTATAAAAAGAATTTTAAACTTAAAAAGAACGGAATTAGAACTATAAATTCAAAAAACTAAAAACTAAAGATTGGCTATGCTGTAACTTGCCTTGGGAGTTGCTCGATCAACAACTACAGTGGAACCGCCTAACTCATGAGTATCAGCCATCAAATTTTCCACGGAATCTGCAATATAGAGGACATTTATTTGTTCAATATTTTTCCTCACAGAAAATGATATCATCCACACAGCATAATATCAAACAATCAGCTTCCAGATTCTCCCGATATTATATTCACGACGATAAAGACTGCTAGTTTAAATGTTGCTGGGGAACAAGCATTTATAAACCTATAGATCTACGTAAAACAAGTCAATTATTTAATAAGAAACTTTCATGTTTACATTAAAAAAACATAAGGTTCATATAGTTCACAAACCCTATTTTGGATAAAAGTAAATAAATCACTTCTTATAAACCCTAAAATGAATGGTAAAATAAAACACCACACCAATTTTTTAAATAATTTCATATGTATAAGCTGTTGAAAAGAAGATGCAATGTAATCAAATATGCTTGACAAAGCATCTCTCCTCCATGCAACAACTATCACTGACCTTTATTTCTCCCCTATCTCATTACCACATGCTTTTCCCTCATCACACAAATGAACTTATGTTTATTGCAAGCTCAAGCAAACACAAATTAATAACTTAATGTGCCATCAGGGGAATTAAATTCAAATGGAAAAAAGTTAGTTGCCATTATGCATAATGCAAAGCATAGAAGGATATGTGAGACGGTCTGACCTGCATTTTCAAATGTTATAAACCCAATTCCACGGTGCATTTTTGAGCCTTGATCCTGAAACAACACATTTATAAGAACCATATGATATTGGGTCCAACCCAACAATAACTGCAATAAATGTTTGACTTGGTGGGCGTGTGCATGTACAATGTATAGACATACCTATACACATATTTACAAGACTTATAGTAAAAGTCAAACACAAAAATAATTAAGCAATTATAACGTCTAAATTAATGTGATTTGGACCAAAAGATGGATAGAGAACCTTCGGCATGTATAAATCTGTTATATCACCATATTTCTCAAAATGACTGCAAAAAAAATTGAAAGCAACATCAGGTTAATTTCATATCATGAAACATGAAAGTGTTAAAAAAAAGTCGAGAAAAAATCATTATTGCAGTAACAACAATATATTTAACTACCTTCGGAAGGTGGCTTCTGTCACAACTTGTGGGATCCTTGCAACAAATATCCTGGTAACTTTTCTTGCAGGTGCTCTCATCTCCTCCTGGAAAAAGAAAGCATAAAAAATGAATAATGGCAGAACCACCGACAAAATCCTTGATGCTATAGAAAGCACAATATACATACACGACAATTATCACTAACCGAAATAAACATATGTGAACGATTAAAACAAACTGATTACGAATTTATAAAACCTTTGGCGTAGCTATTTTAACTTCCAGCATTCTATTCCCAAGAAAGTGCTCACTTGATGCTGCATTCTGTAGCCA
The DNA here is from genome assembly GCF_902201215.1 of Prunus dulcis. Classification (NCBI taxonomy): domain Eukaryota; kingdom Viridiplantae; phylum Streptophyta; class Magnoliopsida; order Rosales; family Rosaceae; genus Prunus; species Prunus dulcis. Next base: position 13,994,374 of record NC_047656.1, on the reverse strand, counting down.
AAAAGATGTCAGCTATTAGACATCTGATATACGGACAGTTGATTTTAACATATTTATGTTTCCAATGACTAACCGATCGTGCAATAATGCACATATATAGTGAAATCATTTAGCGCAGACAACAAGGATACGTGGACAATTTTAGTCCAACTCACCTTAGCATCTTCAGCTGATGCAAATGTTGCATATCCAAACCCGCGAGACCGACCAGTTGACCGGTCCTAAAAAACACGGAAACAAATTCCTATAAGTTTCCAAAATAACGTAAACAATACAAAAAATGGATCAAATAAACAGACAAACAGAATCCCAATCAACTACAAGGGAAGAACCGACGTCCAAACCAAGCATCAACAAAAATGATTCATCAATAAAACTAAGTAGTAAAGCAGACGAAGAACACTCATGAATAAAATCTCCACAAGGGTTCCATAGCAATTAGATTAATATAAAGGGTTGGATAAATGGCTAACCTTCATGACAATACAATCTTCCAATTCACCAAATTTGCTCATATACTCTCTCAACCCTTCCGTATCAATATCCCACGGAATGCCCAAAACCTGAATTACAATTACAGAGCACACCATTCAAATAAAACCAACTAATTCCCTTAACCCACCAACAAACATGCAAAATGTAATATAGATACAGAAGGAAAAATAAAAAGAAAAACTAACCACGAGCTTGCGGTCCATGAGGCAATTGGAGAAGGCAGCCCAAAAGGGGGAGAGAAACCCTAAAATTGAAAAAAGAGAAAGCTTTTGTTCTTCTAAGCACTCTCTCTCTAATAAATCTCTCACACTCGCTCCCTGCACATGATAAGCACATCTCTTTCTCACACACAAGCGGCATATACCAAATCAAACTCACCATTTTCGACGTTTTGCTTTTTCTGTTTTAAATTCTAGGCTACAGCTCAAACAAAATTGGGATATAATTAAAGAAAACACGAAAAATAGGGCATGAAATTTCTTCAATTTACGCGCTCACTAACCTTGTGCAATCAATCTCTGGGATTTTTCCAAAACCCTAGACCTGACCACCCTCTCGCGTTCTCTCTCTCCTCCCTCCCTCTCTGCTCTCTCGCGCACGCGCGTTCTCTCTTTCTCGCTAGCTCGCTTGCGCCGCTCGAACCTTGAAGAACACAACACAAATTGGGCCGAGTTTGATCTGCGGTCCTTGTCTTTTAAAAACAGCTTCCGGTTTGTGGTCGTGTGGATAGAGGGGCAGATATCGGGTGGGTGAAGGACCACCGTGGTCTTTATTCAGCTGCATGTCATTTGTCTAGCATGGATCACCATTTTAAACCTTCACAATATTATACCCCCAATATTTTTACCACGTCTTTTTACTTTTATTTTTATACAAACGATATTAGACAACAAAGGGTATTCGACACAAGACAACCTCAAAATACATGTAGTGACAGAATCATGAATTTTCCTTCCGAGTGTCAAAGTGTAAAAGTTTATATATATAATTTAAAAATCTGAAAAAGTGTAACAATAATATTATTGTTAATAATTTATGAAATAAACAACATTACAAATAACATTAATTCCCATAAGATACATATAAAATAATAAATAAGGAAAACAAAGAACATAACATAATTAATGATGTATTTACTAATCAAGAATTAGAATTTTCATAAGAAATTTCACATTTGGAGGATTGAATTAAAAAAGTAAGTGGGGCCCGCACAATTAGGAATTGAATTCCTAATTTTGAAGGAATTCGATTCTTGGGTGGGATGTAGTATTCTAATTCATGAAGAACTAACTCATTAGGAATTCATTTTTTTTACCCAATATATCTTCACACAATTTTAAAAATTCCAAATTTGTCATCTACTTTAACCCAACAATGAGGACATTTTAGTAATTAATACCACTTTTACCCCAATTCCATATGGTTTAGTAAACAACTTCAAGAAGAATCGGGAATCTAACAATTCTCAATCCATATGGTTCAGTAAACAACTTCAATAGGAATTTGAAATCTAATTCTCCTCAGTTCAATTCATCTTCAATTCAATTGATTAGTAAACATGCCATTATTGTTTTCAAAAGTGAGGCTTTGAGGCAAGATTTTTTATGTCACACAAAGCGAAATGTGAGTTTTGAATCATTGAAGTGTAAACCTTTCAAATATCAAGCATAATAACAATGATTAAAAACTGTCTATCTAATGTTTGTACACTTCAATATAAAAGACAATTTACAATTTTGTTATAGAATAGGGAGGTTATTACAATTTGGAAGCCTGGTAAGATGTGTAGGTATTAGAGAAAGAAATTAGAAAGGTGGTGGCTTTTTGGAACTTGGCTTGAGATGGGAAGAGAAACAAAGGGGTAGGCTGGTCTGGTTCCTAGTTAAATGTAATCCATCATGGGTCTGTTTGGTACACCTTATTAGATTGGTTTGGATTGGACTAGCTTAAATGACACCCATAACTCATGTTTGGTGCAGCCCTTTGTTCAATTAAATGAGACTAGAGAATTTGGGGCGTAAAAAAACGCTTCGCTTGTCGGCACAAAATAGCGAGTTCTAAAGAGGTGTCGCTAAATAACGAAGTCGCTATCAAGTCTGCCCTTATCCTCTTTGACGTTGCTCTGGCTCTCCTCTTCCGCTTCGCTGCGTTTTCCTCTTCTGTTGAACACCCAAATGTGGTGGTCGCCAAAAGAATTTTTCCTTGTAGTTCAAGATTTATTGGAACAGTTGTTCTCTGTAGGCAGGACCACTACCAGTACATGCCTTTGAAGTTTCTTTAGCAGAGGCAAATTTGAATTGCACTGGAAGGGTGCAGTTGCAAGAGGGTTTTGGGCTCATACAATACTCATGTTTCATGTGACTTATGTAGCATTAAAAATATCACGAGTTAATGCAAAATTCGCAGGGAGCCATAGTTTCAGAAGCAAAAGAAGGCAGGCCCTAATGGTGTTAGGCTTCTTTTTGGTGTTGTTTCAGGGTCATGCATTGATCAATATTTTATAATGCTTTGCTACGTCACTCTGTCGTGTAAAGATTAAGCTATCACTCATGTTTTTCAAGAAACGCTTTCCACGGTACACTACTTTTTGATTCTTGGAAATTTTTATTTTTACCCTTCAAATCCAATTTTTTCTTGCGTTCAAATCATTAGACTAACTTCAGGTTTGATGTATCATGTTTTATATTTTACAGATCCTTAAAATTTGAAGCGCTATTTGAGTTGTCTTTGCAATTTTTGTTGTCTCCATTCATCGTGCTGAATATATTTTCAAATAATATTTGCTGTAACTCAATTACCAATAATATTTTCCTCCATCAGGTGTTTTTTTTCCTTAATTTCAACTATCACTTCTAAAGGTATGTATATGGCTCCGTCCCTGTCCAAAAATTGCATTTATACAGAACAATATTTTGGTTCTGTCCCTATTTGAGGACATATGTGATAAGATTCTAACCCAAACAGGACCTAAAAAGCTATATATTGAATAAAGAAGTCTTCGAGAGATGACTTCAAAAGAATTGCCTTTTGCGAAAGCTACTTTCAGAGCCAATGGCTACAAATATCACAAAATATTTGACCACTCGCGTTCCACGATTTTATTTTATTTTATGGCCTTTCTTGATAATTGCAAGACTTGTTCGTGTTCCTCGTTTTTGGTTCTGCCAGTGACACACACACGAGTATGCCAATTGCACAAGACTTGTAATTGACTCTCAAAATAGAAAATTTACCAAGACTGAGAGCCAGAGTGCTACAAACTTCAACATCCCAGAGCCGGATTTTAGGTTTTTCCAATTCAAAGCCACCCTTCTTTGTAGCCTGATCCCTTGGTGTATGAAATAGTGAAGCTTCTAATCAGCTCCCAGAAAGCATTTATCATCTTGGGCATTGCCCCCAATGGTGAGAAGTAATTCCTATATGGTTCTTCTTCAACAACCTGCATACGTAAAGCTTCAAAAAAATTAATTAATATATAAAGAAATCTAGTCTAGGGCCTGTGTATAAGTGTTTTTGATTGCGTATAAAAAAATAATAATTTGTAATCTAATTCTATGGATTATTATGAAAGAACTTTTTTAGTTATCTAAAGCGTTTTTGGGATTGTTAAAAGCACTTTCATGCAAGCTCTAGTCTTGATTTTAGTTTGTGAGAGGAATTTTGATGTGCTTACGTACCTTCACTTCATAGTGCCTATTATAGTAGAGGCATGTCCCAAAGTGCTTGTACATTAAGGCATTGTCATCAAAAGGCAACCTAGGCACCATATCATTACCATAAACAATTCTAAAATATGGAACGCGATGCTCTTTCAATTGTTTTTCCATGAACTCTCCAAATTTCTCATATCCTACCCTTGGCTGCCCAAATGTATGTACCCCCTGCAATCTCTCCAATAACCATGCCTCATCATGCATAGCCAAAATCACTGGAAACAGAATTGCTAGAGCCCCACCGAGACTATGGCCTGTCACTATTTATCTTGATTCATCATTTTGCTTCAAAAGTTTATTTAGCATGTCCCTAATGGCATGGTAAGCTCGGGGTCGGGGTGGTTTACCATCTTGTTTGACTTCTTCCTTAGGCCAACCATCATTCTTGTGTAACCCTAAAGCTTTCATGAAGCCACCATGAATTTTGCCAACCCCGTAAAGCTCATACCAGGAGAAGTCAAAGTCAGAGCACCATGCATCTGCATCAAAGGGTTCAGTTCCTCTAAAGGCCAGAACAATTGTGTCTTGGTCACAAGTTTTGTCACGAAGCAAGAAGGCTTGTGTCGTGGCTTTTCCCTGATAATCTATGTAGAAAGCAAAATCATCATTAATTATATATCATGTGGCCAATTTGAAATTAATGCAACTTACAGAGTGTAGGTTACTCCTTACCATTCCAGAAGTCATAAAATCCCAAAAACTCCATCTGCTCAAGATCAATTGCATTTTGGTGTTAAAATCAAATTCAATACTTAATACTTGTAGACAAATGGGATATGTTCTCTTGTCAGATTTACTTATGTTGTCAGACTGTGAATCGAAATCATTAATCAAATTGATTCGTCCCTATCAGACTGTGAATCAAAACAATTAATCAAATTGCTAATAAGCTATATACCTTCCAGTGATTCTTGACTATAGTTTCAATGCATGCACTGTTTTCATATGATGCTTTAGAAGCCATCGCAGAGAGTGCTGCATGGTAGTTGGCATCATCATGTTTGATGCTACTGTCCAACTCCACCCGCTTGTCTATAATCCCTATAAATGACAGAAATGTTGCCGATGTTTTATCTGGCTTTACCGCCCTCCCTGAAAAACAGCACCCGGGTCACATTTTAATCGAAGCAAAGACCAAAGATAGTGAAAGAGCTGCACATTCCCTGTCCTAATTACTTTTCCCTTTTTTTTTTTAATACAAAGCTACTAATGTTGCAAAATATATGTAATTATAATCAAACAGAGAAGAGCATGTAAACAAATCACTCTGATTAAATATATATACTTTACAAACATAGTTTCTTACTAACTACTAACATAATCAAAAGAACCATGCAATTTTAGAAGAAGAAAAAAAGGAACTCAATCTAAACTTCAAGTCATTAGCTAGATTCATCCAAAATATGAGTAGTAATTATGAACAGAGGAAAGTTATAAGCAAAGCAACCTCGGAGGAAATTGAGCACGAGCACAAACACATTGCGGTTGCTTGGTATAAGGTTCAAAGCCACTTCGATCCCCGACCCCAGCTCTGAGAGTGGCTTTGACACAAACTGCAGAAATTTTTGACCCAGAATGGACAGAAATATAAACCATCTGCGCCTGAAGTTGATCTCCTCTACCTTAGACATATCTAAAAACTTATTTCCTTCCTTAAACTTGGTGGTGGAGAACAAAATGTGAATCAGATCAAAGAAGCCAACTTCTTCTGGCGTCAATAGAAAATAATTGCTGGAAAAGCTCTTGTTACAGGCCATGGCTCTTGTGCTCTGGCTGAGGATATATTATTATTCTTTGTTGCTTTGGTGGAAGATATATGTTTACTTAAGACTTTACATAGAGATTAGAGAGAGATGGTAGCTAGGTTATAATAATTACTATTAATATTTCTTAGGTAGGTTTGATGCGGTTGATTAATTCAATAGCTGTAGCTTATTGATTGAAAATGGAACCATTTGCTATAAGACTCGAAATTTCTATACCCAAGATGAGATTGGAAATCTTATCTTATATATTAAAGTTTGACTTGATATTGGAAACTTGGTTGGTGCGAGAGGAGCATCAAAATGCAACAATTAGAAAAGTTACACGCATTTTCAGTAATGGGGCACGCAGTAATAAAATTGGACACATGTGATGGGTCTACTAGAATTGATCGATAGAACCAAAGAAAGAGAAAAAGGCAATGATTATTTTTGTTTTATTCTTAATTTTAATAAGGTCACTGTGTTAGATAAGTATTTAATTCTAATAATTTATTTATACGAGTAAATTGGGATATTAGTCCTTGAATTACTACCATGAAGCACATTTATAAAATAGTGTACTAATTGATGGGGAATTTATTACTAATATCGAAATTCAAATGCCATTAATTTAAGGGAAATTTGAATTTCGACATTTGGTTTTCATAGATAATGGTTGGGTGGGAGAGGAAGACATGTGAGGATCCCAATCTGGTGGCATTTACATAATCTTGTGGACAATGTGCAGCTGCTCCTGGCATTACCAGACCCATTAGCCTGAACATTTTTAACAAGGGCCCTTCTTTGTAGTCCAGTCCCAACCTATATGGAATGGCGAAACTTCTTATCAGCTCACCGAAAGCATTCATCATCATGGGAATTGCCTCCATTGGAGAGAAATAGTTCTTGTTTGGCTCCTCCGGAAGAACCTGCACATGTTGTGTAAAGTTAATTAGGACACGTTTCTTTTAAGCGTAAAACTATTTGTATACTACATTGGTGGACACATTTTTAAAATAGCTGGAGGCACAACCCTCCTCCCTCCATATGCAGTCTACAAATGTGATTCCTTCACCATTACTTGAATTTGATAAGAGAAAACCAGTTGTTACCTGAACTTCGTATTGCCTATTATAGTAGAGGCAAGTCCCAAAGTGTTTGAACATTAGGGCCTTGTCATCATACGGCAACCTGGGGACGATGTCATTGCCATAGACAGACCTAAAATACTTAATCTTATGCTCTATCATTTTTTCTTCCATGTACCGTCCAAAATCCTTATCTCCAACTCTAGGCTGTCCAAATGTATAAACTCCCTCCAACCTCTTTAACAGAAGATCTGAATCCTTTCCATTGTGAAATGTTAAAACTGCAGGAAAGAGAATTGCTAGTGCCCCACCTAAGCTGTGCCCGGTTATTATGTATCTTGCTTTGTCATTTTCAAGCAGATGCTTTTTCAGTATATCCCTAATGCCATAGTAAGCTAAAGCTGGGTGGCTATTGTCTTGTTTGAATTCCTCCGGCTCGGGCCAACCAACATTCTTTTGTAAACCTAGAGCTTTCATGAATCCACCATGGATCCTTCCAACTCCTTCGAGTTGATACCAAGAGATGTCAAAGTCAGAGCACCATGCATCCGCATCAAAGGGTTCAGTGCCTCTAAAGGCCACAACAATAGTGTCATGATCATCACTTCTGTCACGAACCACAAAGGCTTGTGTTGTAGCATTTTCTTGATAATCTGCCAAAGACAATAATAATGATTTCAGTTAGTTTTGATTTTGAAGTAATATATACGCACACATATATCTAGGCATGTGCTATCATGTGCATATATGAAATTATCGAACAATCTGACATGTTATGTTAACTATTCATGTGTAGATATTAAATTATTGAGTTTAAGACAATATTCATCTTTGATTGCACGGTCGAGATGTTGAAACTTGTCAGATAGCATATATAATGTATGAGTGGGATATAATTTTACTTTTTTCAATTTGAGTTATTTCTCATACCATTCCAAAAGTCGTAAGAGCCCAAGAACTCCATCTGCCAAAAGAAGGGGAAAACAAAACAAAAAGGCAGAGTTTTACAATTAATCATACAATTATTAAAATTATACGGAAGCATATTGGAGCAAAAACTAATTGAAGTTGTAAATTGCCATACCTTCCAGTGATTCTGGACCGTAGTTTCAATGTAGAATTTGTTCTCATAAGATATTTTAGACGCCATCATACAAAGTGCTGCATTATAATTGCCATCTGTAAATTTTATATTTCTGTCCAGCTCTACTCGCTTGTCCAGATGTCCAATAAACGACACGAACGTTCTTGAGCTTTTACCTGGCATTCCCTTACCTGTGCGTGTATATATATATATTAATCTCCATTTATGACATGCTTATTTTTGAGGAATGGAGGAAGTAAAGGATTGTTACGGGAAGAAGACATTTACATTAAGCTCTTTACTAACCATATGAAATTGAATTAATAATTAATCATACCAATTGCATGCATGAGAAAAATGAAAAGGAAGCGAACTATTACCTCGCAGAAAATTTTGCAGCAGTCCAACCATGTTTTGTTTGCTTGAGAAGATATTCAAGCACATTTCGATCACCCAGCCAATAGCTGCCATTGGCGCAGCGACAAATCGCAGCAATTTTTGCACCAGAATAGACAGAAATATAAGCCATCTGCCCTCATCAAGGTCATGCTCGGTCTGCTCAGAAGAGTGACAAAACTCATCAAGGTCATGCTCGGTCTGCTCAGAAGAGTGACAAAATCTTCTTCTCCGTAAGTGTTTGGAAAACAAGATGTGAAGCAGATCAGAGAAACCCACATCCTTAGGCTTCAATAGCAAGTGATTACAGAAAGGCTTGTCACAAGCCATGAGAGAATGTATCTTCGACTTCTTATAGTGGTTGAGTTTGCAGTGCTTATTTTTTTCTGTGCTCTCAACCACATTAGAAGTAGTCTACAAATAGTACTTGCAGTATCAGCTGTGGTGGCTAGATGTCAAATGGCCAAGTCCTTTTTTAGACTTCTTTCACGCGTAAACTTCAAATTAAGTTTTTTGAAACTAGTAGTGTGGAATCTTCTTTTTTGTGGGACAATGCTATTTTTTCTTTATTTATCAGGAATGACCAAGACTTTACAAGGTTGACTTCATTTGGCCCCACATATATTCCTCATCACTCTACAGTGAGGGTCTTCCTTGTATTATCTACTTAGCAACTTGTCAGAGGCTTCGAAGAAAATGCACAACTACCAATTATCCCTGGCCTTTTGTTGAAGACTATTGGGATTCAATTGGATTATGCGATATAATTGGATTGCATCTTATTGAAAACAATAACATTAATTCAATTATGTGTTTGGTATTACATATTATTAAGAGATTGGATTAATTAAAATGTGTTATTACATGGCTTAGTAGGATTAGATATAACTCAATTCAACTTAATCTCAAGCTTCTAATAGGATTCATAATCCTACTACATTTGGCTTAATATTTTAAATTTTATTTTACTAGTCAATGTCAAACACAAAGAGCAAGCAAAAGAACTAGTCCACCTTATTCTTTTGGGTCTCCTTATAAATTCTTTCTAGGAATCATCGTAGAAAAGTAGTAGAAAATTATTAATCTGTCCTACTTTCTTGAACCCTTGATCAGATTCTAGAAGTTAATAATATCTGATTATGTTCCACCCACCGCCTTTTTGAATAAGGGCATGCGGATCCATGAATTCAGCACAATATGATTAGTCATCTTATACTCATTTTTTATATTAAACCATTTACTTTTTAACTTATTTTCATTAAAAATTTGTTATTATAGTATTTAAATTGCATAAGTAAAATGAGATTATAAAATAAAATAAAAATAAAAAAGTTGGTTTGTTGACTTGACGTGGTGTTCTGCATCGGTTATTAATTAAAGATGGTTTCTTGATTATATATATGAGAGGATAAACGACAACGCTTGGGCTACAAGCTGATTCAAAGTGGGCAGCTGCCCCCACTGATCACTGTGTGGTTAAAATTGACTCCAAGTGGCACTTTATAACTGAGACAATTCTCACGCTACAATGATTCTTGTCGTTTGATTGGTAATGCTTCTTATGAGCTCACAGATTGCAGTTAGGTGCTTGAACAATTCTCATGCTCAACTTTCATTTTTTTGCACAGGTCCTCCGACCGGGCCCTGGAAAAAGACCATCAATATATATATCCATGGGCATGAACATCACTAGTATATGGTAATAACTTCTGTGATTAGATTCAGAAGGACTTATCTTACAATTCCAAAAGTTGTTGAACTCAATTAGTTCCATCTGCACCAAATTACAAAAATATATACTATTGTTAGATACAGTTCCGATCTTTTGGACTACAGGAGTCTAAGAGATTTGTAGTCACTCACCGTTGAATGTAAATTCAATGGTTCACTCACTCTTGCATTCCTTTTAAGAAACATTTTTAAACAATTGGATTAATATCCAACGACAGGTGACCACAATCTCTTGAACTCCTGTAGTTCAAGAGATCGAAACTGTTATTAGATATGAACATTCATACATACTATTATAAGATTATTGTCTTCGCGCAATTGATATACATATTCTTAATATAAGACTAATTCTACCTTCCAATGATTTTCCACTGTGTTTTTAATGTAGGCTTCGTTCTCACACGCTATTTTAGCAGCCATGGCAGAGAATGCTCCATAAGTTGCTATCATTCCGGCTTATGGTCTTGTCCAACTCCACTCGCTTGTCTGTATGTCCAATAGCTGACATGAAACTTGGCGATTTTCTATGTTGCTCTAGATTATCTGTACGGCAATGATTGGTTCCATTTCACAAATAATTAATCTTTTCATAATGGACAACACTATATAACAAAATCCATGTTAAAAAAATATTTAATTAAGTTTGCATACTAATATATGTTTTTTTTTTTTTTTGGCCATGAATATTTACTCTACTTTTTTTTTTTTTTTTTTTTTTTGGGATAAACAAAAGTTTAGGAGAGAGGAGGCTACCCCATTTCGAAGCCAGGGCATACTAACTAAGGTTTTTTTGAGGACTTGCAGAGCGACTAAGACTCCCCTTTTTTGGTTTTTACATATTGCCCACCAAAAGGGATTGTCGACAACTGAACTTGAACTTAGGTCTTAATAGCGAAAAAAACGATCCTTAATTACCAACTCAACCAACCCTCATTGGCATATTTACTCTACTTTAATAGAGATGAATCTAGTTATATATAGGTCTTACCTCTTATATATTAAAAGAAAAATATTTATGCGGGTTTGTTCTGTAAAGCAGCTAAATAATTCAATTAGAAAAGTATGTGTCTGTTTTGTCACTCTACAACATCATGTGACACGAACATACCCACGTAAATTTTTTCCTCTCTATTTGAGAGGTGGTCAAATAGGCGATTGTTAAGATCATGTGGTCCATGCAAAGTTCTCTTTGTGGTAGATTACATGCAAATTTCAGTACAAAAAAAGGGAAGAAAAAAATGATGAGACAGTTGCACATGCAAAGCAATAACATGCAGATATGGGACTTTGGGATGACTAACCGTGTAAAACATTATGAATAAGCCCTAGCCAGGTTTCCTTACTAGAGAGAAGGTTTAGAAGCCACTCGAACGCTAAACCAATACATCTCAAGCGTTTGGCGATCCATAACAAAATCATTTGCACTAAGAGAGACAGAAAGATAACCACTTTATGTTTGCGATTTTCTTCCTCCTCCCTCTTTGGGCACTCTATCATAGCATCTGCTCCTTCTGCTATGTAGCCAGACCATAAGAAGCATAAGAGCGTGATTGGATTCGCTTTGTTTGGTCTCAGCACCAAAAAGTTACTGCAAAATTCGTAGGGAGCCATAGTTTCAGAAGCAAAAGAAGGCAGGCCTAATGGTGTTAGACTTCTTTTTGGTGTTGTTTCAGGGTCATGCTCTGATCAATATTTATAATGCTTTGGATGTGGCGGAGCCAGGAATCTTATCCCAAGGGATCTTAGTGTAAAAGTTTCAATGAAAATTTTGGCCAAGAGGACACCAGTTATTCAGCTCTTTACACACTAATATCTCATAAACGCACACACACAACATGCATAAATACACACTACTGTATGAGATAGACCTTACCTGACTTTTATTATTCTTTAAGGACAAATAAGACGTTCTGTACATTATGAAAGATTGGCAGTTTAGGGTTGGAAAGGGGGGGATTGAGTTGGGAACTTAGGGTTGGAGGAGAAGACAAAAAAATTGGGGGTTTTAGAATGAAGGTATCAGTGCTGGAGAGGAAGGATATGCTGGGCAGTTTCATTTTTTTTTCTAAATTTCAAACTTGGCCCAAAACAATGTCGTTTTAGCCATGTCATTTAAAAAATTCCTTGAGCCAAAACGACGTCGTTTTACCCAGGTTGTTTTAAAAATAAAAATAAAGACCCACGCACACAGCCTTCTTCTTCAGGTCGCACAGCCTTCTTTCTTCTTCAGTCATTTAGTCGAGCAGTTGGTGTGTAGCTCTAAGAGGTTGCACCAACAGCTCCAAGGAACCTCTAAGTTCATTTTCATGACTTCCAAGAGATTATGCGACTTCACTGACCACACTGTGACTCCGCCACCAACTACGTCACTCTGTCATGCAACGACTAAGCTATCACTCACGTTTTTCAAGAAATGCTTTCCAGTGTATACTGCTTTTTTGGAAAATTTTATTTTTTACCTTTCAAATCCATTTTTTTCTTGGGTTGAAATCATTAGACTAAGTCCAAGCACATTACGTAATCAAGTTTCTTGTGTCATGTTTTATATTTTGCAGATCTCTAAAATAACGCCACTTAAAATTTGATGAGCTATTTGAGTTGACTTTGCAATTTTTGTTGTCTCCATTTATTGTGCTGGATATATTTTCAACATATTTGCTGTAATTCAATTACCAATAATATTTTTCCTCCAGCAGGTGTTTTTTTTTCTCCTTATATCAACCATCACTTCTAAAGGTACGTATATGGCTTCACCCTAGTCCCCATTTGAGGACATGTGTGGCATAAGATTTTAACCCAAACAATAGAGACTTCGAGAGATGACTAAAGAATTATTGCCTTTTGTGAAAGCTACTTTCAGAGCCAACCACATTAGAAGTACTTGCAGTATCAGCTGTGGTGGTTAGATGTCAAATGGCCAAGTCCCTTTTTAGAATTCTTTGACGCGTAAACTTAAGTTTTGTGAAACTAGTATTGTGGAGTCTTCTCTTTTGTGGGACAATGCTATTTTTTCTTTATTTATCAGGAATGACCAAGACTTTACAAGGTTGACTTCATTTGACCCCACATATATTCCTCATCACTCTACAGTGCGGCCCTTCCTTGTATTATCTACTTAGAAACTTGTCAGAGGCTTCGAAGAAAATGCACAACTACCAATTATTCCTGGCCTTTTTTTTAATATTATTTAGATTGGATTGGATAATAGGGTAGAATTGGATTGCATCAGATTAGAAATGATGTCACTAATTTAATTATGTGTTTGGTACTACACATTATTAAGAGGTTGGATTAATTGAAATGTGTTATAACATGGCTTAGTAGGATTAGATATAACCCAATCCAACTTAATCTCAACCTTTTAGCAGGATTCAGAGCACTTCCAACGCACATCTTCAATTCAGGCAGGAGGGGGCCCAAGGGCCATAATACAACTCCACCGCGCCAAGTCCAGCCTGGGCAAAGGGTGGATCCCACGAGCCCACGAACAAGTTTAGCCTAAGCTGCTCCCTGGTCAAAATGACACAATGCTGACATCAGCAACCAAAAAAAATTGAAAAAAATACATACCTAGCCATATTCTTTACTTCGACACCAAAAACTCTATACAAATTTATCTCCTCATATCTCATGTGAATAGTAATTGTTTTTGCCTTAGCATATAAGGGTAGAAACAAAATTGTAAGGGCTGCCACTATTCATGTGAATAGTGACAACCATTGCCTTGTCTTTGCCTATAGGAGTGGAAGTGCTCTCATAACCCTACTATTTTTAGCTAAGTAGGATTAGACATAATTCAATCCATATTGTTTTTAGGCCACCAAATATTCAACTAATATTATAAATCATATTCAACTATATAATCCAACTCACCAGACAAGTTAAAAAGGAAAACAAAAAGAAAAGAAGATAGCGATGTGTGAACAAGATATCAGAAAAATCAAGCAAGAATTTTTCATATTACTTCAAATTTTATTTTACTAGTCAACGTCAAATACAAAGAGCAAGCAAAAGAAGTAGTCCACCGTCTTCTTTTGGATCTCCTTAAATTCTTTCCACGAATCATCGTAGGAAAGTAGTAGAAAATTATTAATTAATCTGTCCTACTACTTCTTCAACCCCTGATCAGATTCTAAAAGTTAATAATTCTGTTCCATTTTTTATGTTATTAGTCATCTTATACTCATTTTTTATGTTGAACCATTTACTTTTTAACTTATTTTCATAACAAAATTGTATTTAAATTGTAAAATGAGATAATAAAACTAAAACAAATTAAAAAAGAAGTTGGTTTCTTGACTTGACGTGGTGTTTGGGCATAAATTATTAATTAATTAAAGATAGTTTATTGATTATATATGAGAGGATAAACACAACACTAGGGCTAAAGGTTTATTCAAAGTGGGCAGCTGCCCCCACTGATCACACCACTTGGGTTAAAATTGACTCCAAGTGGGAATTTATAACTGAGACAATTCCCATGCTACTATGATTCTTGTCGTTTGTTTGATAACAATCTATTATGTGGCTTCACTAAGGCATCAGTTAACCTACTATATAATGTATTTGGATGAAAATAATTTGAATTTCGATATATTTGGAAGAACCATAGGTTTATTTAAGCATTAATCAATAAATACAATATATATTTAAAAAGACTAAAAATAATATGGAACTTGAAATTGATTACAACTGAAATCCTCCTCACAATCGTAGGCAGTAGTTCATAGATAATGCTTGGGTGGGAGGAACACATGAGAGGATCCCAATCTGGTGGAATTTACATAATCTTGGGGACAATGTGCTGATGCGCCTGGCATGACCAAACCTATTAGCCTAAACATTTTGAATAAGAGCCCTTCTTTGTAGTTTGGTCCCAACTTATCTGGAATGGTGAAACTTCTTATCAACTCTCCAAAAGCATTTATCATCATGGGAATTGTCCCTTTTGGTGAGAAGTAGTTCTTGTTTGGCTCCTCTGGAACAACCTGTACATATCGTGGAAGTTAATTAAGGCGCGTTTCTTTCAGACGTAAAATTATTTGTACCACATTGGTTAACCATATAAATAACTAGACACACGACCCACCCCTACAAGTGGGGTCTTATGATATGCAATCTACAAACGTGATTCCTTGAACATTACTTGAATTTGATAAGAGAAAAGCAGTTGTTACCTGAACTTCATATTTCCTATTATAGTAGAGGCAAGTCCCAAAGTGCTTGAACATTAGAGCCTTGTCATCATAAGGCATCCTTGGCACCATGTCATTACCATAAACAAACCGAAAATACTTAATCTTATGCTCTATCATTTTCTTTTCCATGTATTGCCCAAAATCCTTATCTCCAACTCTAGGTTGCCCAAATGTGTAAACTCCCTCCAACCTCTCCAGCAGCAAATCTGAATCTCTTCCCTTGTGAAATGTTAAGAGTGCCGGAAAGAGAATTGCTAGAGCCCCACCTAAACTGTGCCCAGTTATTATAAATCTTGCTTTGTCATTTTCAAGCAGGAGTTTCTTTAGCATATCCCTAATGGCATAGTAAGCTAAGGCTGGGCGGCTATCATCTTGTTTGACTTCCTCTGGCTCCGGCCAACCAACATTCTTTTGTAAACCTAGAGATTTCATGAAGCCGCCATGGATCCTTCCAACCCCTTTGAGTTGATACCAAGAGATGTCAAAGTCAGAGCACCATGCATCCGCATCAAAGGGTTCGGTGCCTCTAAAGGCCACAACAATAGTGTCATGGTCATCACTTTTGTCACGAAGCATAAAGGCTTGTGTTGTAGCTTTTCCTTGATAATCTGCCAAGATAATAATGATTTCAGTTAGTTTTTATGTAATCGATCATATACCTACGCATATATTTACTCATGTGCTATATCATGTGCAAATGTTATATGGAAATTATCGAACAATCTGATATGTTAATTATGTTGCTTCTACTTAAATTACTTGTTAGACTGATTAAACATTATCCTATGTCGATGTATGTGTTGGATTTAATTTTAATTCTTTTCAATTTGAGTTTAGTTCTTACCATTCCAGAAGTCGTAAGAGCCCAAGAACTCCATCTGCCAGAAAAAGGGAAAAACAAAACAAAAAGCAGGTGTGAGTTTTGCAATTAAAATTCTAGTATTATTAAACCTAATTAAAGTTGTAAATTCCGACATACCTTCCAGTGTTGGTCGACCGTAGTTCGGATGTAGAATGCGTTCTCATATGATATTTTAGACGCCATCATACTAAGTGCTGCATTGTACCTGCCATCTCCATGTTTGATGCTTTTGTCTAGCTCTACTCGCTTGTCCAAATTCCCAATAAACGACAAGAATGTTCTTGAGTCTTTATCTGGTATTATAACCTTACCTGTACGTATAAACATTATCCAATATAATCTCCATTTAAATATAGCCCAGCACAGATTGAATTAATTTCTGTAAATTTAACAATTAATGATAATAATTGTTAATGCATGAGAAGGAAGCAAACTTATACCTCGCAGAAAATTTAGGATCAGCCCGACCAAGCTTTGATTACTTGAGATAAGATTCAAGCACATTTCGATCCCCCATCCAATAGTTGCCATTGGCTTTGCCACAAACTGAAGCAACTTTTGCACGACAATAGAGAGAAATATGAGCCATCTGCGCTCAAAGTCATCCTCAGTCTCCTCAGAAGAATCGACAAACCTCCTCCTCCCTAAGTTGTTGGAAAACAAGATGTGAATCAGATCAAAGAAACCCACATCTTTGGGTTCCAAGAGCATGTAGCTGCAAGAAAATCCCTTGTCACAAGCCATGATGATTTCCGAGAATTGATCTTATTTGAGTTTAGAATGTCTATTTTTCTGTGCTCTCAACCACGCTACAACTAGTTTATATATAGCTAGATAGAGTTACTATCCATCCCTGCAAATAATTGTAGCATGCTCTTCTTTAAACTTCTTTGACTCACGCGTTCACTTCAAGAAAAGTTATATAAATTCTTGTGGGACAAATCCCCACAAATCTGTGTAGTTGACCTAATTTTACCCAAGTGTAACAGTAGTGAGCTCTTTTTCTTATTATCTACAGACAGACAACGTGCGTGCAAAAAGAGTACAACTTCTCAGAGGCTTCGACGAAAATGAACAACGACGAACGTCCTAGAGGCTTGGAAAAAGAAAAATTAAAAATTAAAAAGGATAGTCATGTGAACAAGATAGGAAATATATATTTGTTTTAAATATTATTGGTAGCAACATATGGATCAAATATTTTTTTCCTATTTGCTTTTTTAAAAAATAAAATATTTTATCAATTTTTTCTCACATATGGCACTTACGTGACATAAATTCAACAAGAGAATAAGTCCCATTCGTGCCACAACATTATTTTTAACAAAATTTTTAACGATAAGGGGCAAAGTAAACCACCCTTAATTAAAAGGGCACTCTAAGTATCTTTAATTTTCAAAAAATAAAATGAGATTTCATCACAGCTTCAAAAGGAACTACAGTAAATAACCTTTTCAAAACTTTGGCTGGCCATGGTCTTCGCCACTAGTGTTTCATTTTTCACGTGGTTTATGGGCTTTAATTTATATTGTATTTTTTAATGCATATTGACAAAAGACCCACCTACAAGTATTAATCATTTCAGAGAAAAGTGAATTATGTTCCTGATAAGCATGCCCCACGACAGCTAAAAACTAATATTCTATTCTATCATTATTGAGTATCATCATCTTCATCCATTATATAGATCGATATATTTAGTAGATCATCATCACCATTTCTATTAGTCAAAAGTATTTTTCTTTTGCAAATTGTTGTCTCGTCATATTTTTTATATATGAAATTAGCTCCCCATATAAAATGAAAATCACGTGGTGGTGACTTCTACCTCAACTTGTAAAATAGTTAATGAATTTGTTTGTGGGTAATTATGGATAGATCAAAATTATTTTTGGAAAAAAGAATATTTTATGTGCTTTTTAGTAATTTTAAGTGATTCTAGATAAAAGTACATAGGATGTGATTTTTCATAAAATTACTTAAATTCACTTAAAGTGATTATATAGAGAAGTGATTTTCCAAAAAAATGATTATTGGCCTATCCAGAATTACTCTCAAACGAATCCTACATCACATACCTTGACAACAATATTAGAGTCACAGTATATATTTTTTTCTTGATTTTTTTAAAGTTATATTAGTTACTATGGTTTAGGGATTTTTCAAAATATGTTTGATTTATGGAGGGGATCTATAATTAAAAGAGCCAAGTGGTGCCATGGTTATATTCTTGTGTGCTTATGTTGGAGAAGAAGGTTGCACAGTGAGGTATAATTCTTTTCCTAAATAGACATAGGATTTCTTGAGCATGTAAGGTTGTACAGTGGTGCCATGCTTTCTTTAGTCGGATGAAGACTCCAGTTTTTCCCAGTGATCTGTTTTTGGGTAAACATTTCTGGTGTTGATTCTTGTTATATTGACTAGTCATACTTGCTCAATATATACGTATGGTTCTAATGGATACTCACTCACTTATGACTCTAGTTGTTGCTAGCATTGGGGATGTCTAGATTAATAGATCATTCTGAGTGCTTGGGTTATCACATAGTACTTTTCTAGGTGTGCAGGTTTTCTGAATTTATTTTATTTGGATATGCGTACCAGTTGCTTGTTATTAAATCTATGACTAGTTGTTGACTAGTCATACTATTATGATTATTTGAGTATTGATGTCATATGTCTGCTTGATTAGAGTTTAAATTTACCCCTTTCACTTAAGTACCAATTTCAAAATGTTAATAAAAGGATATTTTAAGTGATAGTTAGTCTTAAAATAAATTGTATTGTACATAGACTTTTAATTTAAAAGTTAAAATTCTACATCTGAATATGAGTCTATGATGGTGGTGGACACTGGTCGTTTCTTTTCCCAAAAGCTATTTACAAGATAATAGTCATCTTATTATATACTCATTTTTTTATGTTGTACCTTTTACTTTTAACTTATGTTCATAGGGAAAGTGTTATCAGAAATTGCATAAACAAAATGAGATTTATAAGATATAAACTAATTGTTTTTTAAAGTTGGTTCCTTGACTTGACGTGTGGTGTATGGGCATCAATTATTAATTAAAGATGGTTTCTTGACTTGACTATATATTAGAAAATAAACGAGAACACTAGGGCTAAAACTGACTCAAAGTGGGCAGCTACCCTTCCCCACTTGGGCTAAAATTGACTCCCAGTGGGAATTTAGAACCGAGAGAATTCTCATGCTAATATGATTCTTTTCGTTTGATTGGTAACAATCTATGATCTGGCTTCACTAAAGCATCACTTTTTAACCTAATATATAACGTATTTGGATGAAAAGAATTTGAATTTCGATATTTTGGTCGAAATTTTCTATATATTTGGAAGAACCATAGTTTCATTCAATACAGGCATCAATTAATAAATACAATGTGTTTAAAATGACTAAAAATAATAGGGAACTTCAAATTAATTACAATTGAAATTTGAAATCCTCCTCACAATCATTGGCACTAATTACATAAATAACGCTTGGGTGGGACGAACACATGAGAGGATCCCAATCTTGTGGCATTTACGTAATCTTGGGGACAATGTGCTGCTGCGCCTGGCATGACCAATCCCATTAGTCTAAACATTTTGAATAAGGGCCCTTCTTTGTAGTCAGGTCCAAACCTATCTGGAATGGTGAAACTTCTTATCAACTCTCCAAAAGCATTCACCGTCATGGGAATTACCCCTTTTGGTGAGAAGTAGTTCTTGTTTGGCTCTTCTGGAACAACCTGCATATGTTGTTAAAAGTTAATTAAGGCACGTTTCTTGTGAGCGTAAAAGTATTTGTACCACATTAGTGGACCGTATTTTTAAATATATTGTCTACTATGCAGTCTACAAATGTGATTCCCTTAACATTACTTGAATTTGATAAGTGAAAATCAGTTGTTACCTGAACTTCATATTGCCTATTATAGTAGAGGCAAGTCCCAAAGTGCTTGAACATTAGGGCCTTGTCATCATAAGGCAGCCTCGGCACCATGTCATTACCATAAACAAACCTGAAATACTTAATCTTATGCTCTATCATTTTCTTTTCCATGTACTGCCCAAAATCCTTATCTCCAACCCTAGGCTGCCCAAATGTATAAACTCCCTCCAATCTCTCCAGCAGCAAATCTGAATCCTTTCCCTTGTGGAAGGTTAAGACTGCCGGAAAGAGAATTGCTAAAGCCCCACCTAAACTGTGCCCGGTTAATATAAATTTTGCTTTGGCATTTTTAAGCAGAAGTTTCTTTAGCATATCCCTAATGGCATAGTAAGCTAAGTCTGGGCGGCTATCATCTTGTTTGACTTCCTCCGGCTTGGGCCAACCAACATTCTTTTGTAAACCTAGAGCTTTCATGAATCCACCATGGATCCTTCCAACCCTTTCGAGTTGATACCAAGAGATGTCAAAGTCAGAGCACCATGCATCCGCATCAAAGGGTTCAGTGCCTCTAAAGGCCACAACAATAGTGTCATGGTCATCACTTCTGTCACGAAGCATAAAGGCTTGTGTTGTAGCTTTTTCTTGATAATCTGCCAAGACAATAATAATTTCAGTTAGGTTTTATGCAATTTATGCATGAGCAACCATGTGTATATGTTAACGCCGAAATTATCAAACAATCTCACATTCAATGTTGCTTCAACTTAAATTATTTTAGACTATTATTCATGTTTGATTGTACCACTGGCGAATCTAGCCATGTTTTGGGTAGGCAGCTGCCTACTCAAAAATTTTCAGGAAATAAAAATAGGCAGATATGAAGCAACAAGACCAAGGAAAAGAGAAAGGGAAGAAGGAAACAAGAAGCCCCGGGAAAAGAGGGGGGTGTGTGGGTTGGGGGAGGAAGAGAGGAAAGAGGGATAAAAGTGGCAGGGAGTCACATGCTTATAAAACATTATCCTATATATGTCGATCTATGTGTGGGATTTAATTTTAATTTTTTTTCAATTTGAGTTTAGTTCTTACCATTCCAGAAGTCGTAAGAGCCCAAGAACTCCATCTGCCAAAAGAAGGGAAAAGCAAAAGAAAAAAGCAGGTGTGATTTTTACAATTAATTCTAGTCTAGGATTAAAATCAAGGCTATGGAAGCATATTGGAGCTAAAGCTAATTAAAATTTTAAATTCTCGTACCTTCCAGTTTTCCTGGACCGCAGTTCGGATGTAGAATCTGTTCTCGTATGATATTTTAGACGCCATCATACTAAGTGCTGCATTGTACCTGCCATCTCCATGTTTGATGCTTTTGTCCAGCTCTAATCGCTTGTCCAAATGTCCAATAAACGACAAGAACATTCTTGAGTCTTTTTCTGGTATTATAACCTTACCTGTACGTATAATCATTATCCAATTAATCTCCATTTTTAAGGTTTGAAATACCAACTGTCCGGAGACGGCCGGGAGCTGCTGCCTCTATTTAGAAGTGCTGTCATGATTCATGAACCGTAAGCGTAGAGCTCAGGGCGACTATGACAATCGGTATTCAACGCTAAAACGATTTCTTGACACATTTCTATGAATGAAATTAGTATTTGGGAGGAGACAATCTTGTTTTCTGTGTAACAAGGAGCAATGGTAATATTTGTTAATGCATGAGAAGGAAGCAAACTTATACCTCGCAGAAAATCTAGGATCAGGCCGACCAAGCTTTGATTACTTGAGATAAGGTTCAAGCACATCTCGATCCCCCACCCAATAGTTGCCATTGGCTTTGCCACAAATTGAAGCAACTTTTGCACCACAATAGAGAGAAATATTAGCCATCTGCGCTCAAAGTCATCCTCAGTCTCCTCAGAAGAGTCAACAAACCTCCTTCTCTCTAAGTTGTTGGAAAACAAGATGTGAATCAGATCAAAGAAACCCACATCTTTGGGTTCCAAGAGCATGTAGCTGCAAGAAAATCCCTTGTCACAAGCCATGATTTCAGTGCTCTCAACCAAGTTAGAACTAGTTTAAATATAGCTAAAGTTTACTCTCATACGTACAATAATTGTAGCAGACTGTTGTTGATCAGCTATGGTGGCTCTACCTATATCAAAGACTGGCCAAGTCTCTTTTAGACTTCTTTGACGTACGCGTTCACTTCAAGGAAATGTATATGAATTATTGCGTGGAATCTTTTCTTTATTTTCCTTTTTTTAGTGGGACGAACTCCACAAATTTGGATGGGACAAGACTATTTCTTCTTTTTCAGGATGGCAAAGACTTATAATTCAATATACTTTTGTACTCATTTGACCCACTGTACTAGTAAACAACGTGTGCGTGCAAAATGAGTACAACTTGCACAACTTCTCAGAGACTTCGACAAAAATGAACAAAATCGAAAGTAGTACAGGCTTGGAAAACAAAATTTTTTAAAATAAAAAGCATGGTCTTGGCTCTTTGTTTTAAATTATTGGTAGCAACATATGGATCAAACCCAACTGCCAAACATAGGGATATAACAAATTTGGCACCCCTTTTTTAATTATTTCGCCCTATATAGTTTAGTTCGGATCTTAATTTACAGATTAATAATCTCAAATTCGAATAAAATCTCATATAAATAAAATATATGAGCTTTTTATTTGGAATGAATGTTTCATTGGCCTGGCGACGGTCTTTTCCAAAGTGTTTCAGTTTTCACGTGGTATAGGTGCTTTAATTTCTGTTCTATTTCTGAATGTATATTTACAAAAGACCGACGAACAGGAATCATTTAAGAGAAAATGGAGATTGAGACACAGTACGTAGAAGATTATGTTCCTGACCAGCATGCCCCACGACAGCTAAAAACTAATATTCTATTCTATCATTATTGAGAGAGTATCATCATCACTAATACAATCAAAAGTATTTTTCTTTTGCAAATTGTTGTCTTGCCATATATTTTTTTTATACGAAATGACCTTGGCATATATTAGGTGGTGGTGATTTCTAAAGGAAGTTTACTCTCCACCTCAAACTCAAAATCAAATTAAGAAAAATTCCTTATAAACTTATGTTAATGACAAATACTCATAACACATATTTTCATATATAGGTGACTCTCCACCAAAGTACTGCTATTTGTATTACATTTGCGAACCACATTACTTACGACTTCTCTAATATATATATATATATATATATATATATAAGTGGGTTATACATTAAGGTTCACCTCTATTAGAGCAACTCCACCCCTTTGGGCAAAGTCTAGGGCAAGGGCAAGCAAGGGCTGACACTATTCACGTGAATAGTGTCAGTCTTGCCATTTGTGGTTCCACCCACAAGGGCAAAGTCTAGGGCAAGTCTAGGGCAATTACTATTCATTGTACTTGATTTCCTATTTTTTTATACTTTAAATCATTAATTTTGATAATCTTTTGTAATTAAATTTTCGGATAAGATTTTCGGATGTGAATCTCGGTTGCCACGTGTCTTATTTCAGATAAAATTTTCGGATATTCATTAATAAAAATTATAATATCAGATTTCCGATAAAATTTTCACCCTCTAAAATTGTGCCACGTGTCCCATGTCAGATAAGATTTTCAGATATTTTAAAAAAATTATAATCTCATATTTCAGATAAGATTTTTACCCTCTAAAATTGTGCCACGTGTCCCATGTCTGATAAGATTTTCAGATATTTTTTTACAAATAGTGATCTCAGATTTCAGATAAGATTTTCACCCTCTAAAATTGTGCCACGTGTCATCTCTATCTTCTGAATCCCTCTATATAACTACACCATCAACACCACTCCTCTCACACCATCTCTGATATATTCCTTCATTTCTCAGATTTTACAATTTCCCATTATACTCTCAATGTCAAACTTCAGGAGGGTGTTGGAGAGGCAACAGAAAGAATGGGAAGAAATCCAGCGTAGACGTGATGAAGAAGATCGGGAGCAAGATGAAGAAGAGGAGGAAATGCTTGAAGTAGCGGCGGTGTGTATGATGAATCAATCAAGCCAACACCATCGTCGTCGTGCCCCGAATGTGGACAGACGCAGAGAGTCTCGGGGTAAGAATCTCTTGGAGGATTACTTTATCCCAAATTCGTTATATCCTGCTCATAAGTTTTGAGAGAGATATAGAATGCAGCCACATTTGTTCCAAAAAATCATGCATGATATTTGTAATTACGACACATACTTCATTCAAAAGCATGATGTTGTTGGAGTTTTGGGTCTTATCCCGGAGCAAAAACTTACAGCTGCTTTGCGGATGCTTGCTTATGGGGCATCTGCAGAGCAGGTGGATGAGATTGCAAGGATGGGAAAATCTACTATCCTAGAGTGTTTGGTGAGATTCTGTGATGCAGTGGAAAATTTGTACACGAGGGAGTACCTTCGCAAACCCACTCTGAGGGACCTGCAAAGGCTTCTACAAAAAGGCGAGGCTCGAGGTTTCCCAAGAATGATCGGAAGCATCGATTGCATGCATTGGCAGTGGAAGAATTGTCCTACTGCGTGGCAAGGAGACTATGGGAATCGGAAGGGCCAAAAAAGTATCATTTTGGAGGCCGTAGCTTCATTCGACACTTGGGTTTGGCATGCCTTTTTTGGGGTTGCCGGATCTCAGAATGACCTCAATGTCCTTGGTCAATCCCCGGTGTTTGATGAGGTATTGCGAGGTCATTCCCCTCAGGTCACATACCAAATCAACAATACCGTATACTCTGGTGCCTACTACCTTGCCGACGGAATTTATCCTAGGTGGACGACATTCGTGAAAACAATTCCGAATCCCCAATCCGAGAAGGAAAGAAGCTTTGCTTCATTTCAAGAAGGTTACAGGAAAGACGTGGAAAGGTGTTTCGGTATCTTGCAAGCTCGTTGGGCAATTATCAGGGGTGCTGCTCGGATGCTAGGCGAGGAGGTGCTGAGGAGTATTATGATGACTTGCATCATCCTCCACAACATGATTGTGGAGGATGAGTATGACTACGATGCTCCAGAGGTGTTTGAACCCGATCCTATGAACACGGCGTTGACAAGAATATATGAAAGGCCGAAAGGACCAAATGGACTACCATTGGAGCCCGAACCGTTACTTCAGGATGGTCGATTCAACAACCCCATGATTGATCGTTATCAAGAAATGCAATCTTCATATGTTCACGAAAGACGTCAAGTTGACTTGATCGAGCACTTGTGGCAGATGAAAGGCAATCACAATGGATGAAGGCTAGATTCGTGCTTTGTTTGGAATTATGCTTTGTTTTTAATTATGCTTTGTTTTTGTGTGTTGTGTTTTGTGGAATTATTGCGAGGTCTTTTTTATTATTATGCTTTTATGTATGGTTTGTTTTGTGTGTTGTTTGCAATAAATGAAGGTTTGTTTTTAATTAATCTTTGTGAGGAATGCTCAAATGTTTTTAATAAGTAGTCCAATTATAGAATGCTTTTTTGATTGAATAAAAAAGAAACAATACAACAAATTAAAGGATAATACAACAATTTAAAAAAAAAATACAACAATTATTAAAAAATACAACAATACAATCTAATGGTTTTCATCATTTAGCCAATCCGTATTGCTAGGACCGTCGTCATGGAAAAGTTTTCTTCTCATCACATCCCTTCGTTTATGCTTCCAATAGGCCTTTGTTTCAGGAGACATATGGCTCGTATCCATGGCCATGATTTTCATCTCTCTTTCATCGTCGTCTTTTTTTTTTGCATGTTGCTTTTCAATTGCAAAGGCTTCCAATCGTGCCTTGTCCGCTTCATCTCTCCTCAAGTCTCTCTCCAATCTTAGAGAGTTGTTCTTAGCTATTTGCTCGAATATTTGAACACAATCAATGTTTGAAGTGGCCCCTCTCTTGGCCTTTGCCGCCTTTCTCCCAATAGGTCTCGGCGGACGTGGGAGTGGTGACTCCGTTTCCATTGGGGAGTCTAATGGCGAATCGGTTGATGGCGATTCGTGGAGCGGCGTCTCATGCAACACAACCGGGGGTGCGGTAGGAATAATTTTGAATCTGGAACAATCTTTGACAATTTCCCAACATTGGAAATGCACAAAACTTTTTTTCCCTTGCCCCGTGGCACCGAACCACATTTGTGCTTGTATGATCTATTCAAAATAAATAATTGGAAGTGCATTAAAAAAAATATACAATGCAAGAAATTATAAACTATTGTGAAATGCAAGAATAAAATTGATTATGTAAATAAATATAGACAAATTGAAAATGCAAAAACAAAAATAAAGATTATGCATGAAATTATAAACTATTTTGAAATGCAAGAATAAAATTGATTATGTAAATAAATAAAGCCAATTAGGAAATGCAAAAATAAAATAAACATTGTGCAACAAAAAATAAATAGAATATGCAATAAAAAAAAAAAGTTACATTAAATTGATTAAAATGGCAATTAAAAATATTTTACCTCATCGGAAAGATTCGCACCGCTCCGAATGTTCTCCTTTGCTTTTGTCAATGCATTTCTCCATTTCCCTAACTCTTTGTTTAGAATTTTCCATCTACTAGACAAAGCCATTTAGGTCCGAATGGAACCCGATCTTTGACAAAATTCTCCATGAATTTTGCTCCACATATGATGGAACTTCATCTCATTGCCCGTGATAGGGTCATGACTAACGTTCACCCAAGACTCGCACAATGCAATATCTTCCTGGGTTGACCACGAGCCTCCGATTTCAACAGAAGATGCCATTTGTTTATTTTCTACAAATGGAAAGTAGTACAAAAATGTGAGTGGATAGTAAAAAATATTGGAAGGAGAAGAGTTTGTATGGAATTGGTGTGGAAAGTGGAAAATATGAGTAGAGAGTAAAAAATATTGGAAGGAGATGAGTTTGTATGGAGATTTGGTGTGGAAAATGAATTATGTGAGTGGAGAGTAGAAAATATTGTATTGAGAAGAAATTGTATGAAGATTTAGTGTTGAAAGTAGATAAAATGGTTAGGTATTTATAGGGAAAAAATACATACATTTTTGGTATTTTTTTTAAAAAAAATTCAGAATTTTTTTGAATTTTTTCGGATTTTTTAGGATTTTTTTTAAATTTTTTTGGCCAAAAAAATGAGAACCGTAGGATTTCTGAAAAAAAATCCAAACGGAGCCACCCGGTGCCGACACGTGGCAGTAGCCGTTGGAGCTGACATCACGATGACGTCAGCGCACTTCAGTCAAATTTTTTTTTACCGTTGGCGCGTGTATTACACGCGCCAACAATAAAAAAAAATTTGTTTTTAATGCGCTGACGTCAGCTCAACTCGGGCTCAAGCCCAGTCGAATTTCGCCCATGGGCCTGCCCGGGCTCGTGGGACCCGCAGCTTGCCCAGGCTGGATTGCTTGCGC
Source organism: Prunus dulcis (assembly GCF_902201215.1). Lineage (NCBI taxonomy): Eukaryota > Viridiplantae > Streptophyta > Magnoliopsida > Rosales > Rosaceae > Prunus > Prunus dulcis. The sequence goes on along the minus strand of NC_047656.1, from coordinate 13,966,741 downwards.
TGGAACTGGACTCGGGCTCCTTTTTGCCTTTTGCCTGGGCCAGCCTCTACGGCTGGACATGCTTTTAGAGAGGCAGTCAATAAATATTTTCTACAAATAATATTATTGGTAGAGAAAATATAAGGAGCAAGATTAAGATAAGGAATTTGAAGTTTGATATGTACTTAAAATAAATGGGGAAATTGCAATCCTGCTTAGAATTGTAGGCATGCAGGACTAGACATGCTTATTTTAGTTTCATATGTAATGGTTGGGAGGGAGGAAGACTTTTGAGGATCCCAATCTGGTGGAATTTACATAATCTTGGGGACAATGTGCTGCTGCTCCTGGTATTACCAAACCGATTAGCCTAACCAATTTCAAGAAGGGCCCTTCTATGTAATCGGGTCCCTCCTTAATTGGAATGATGAAACTTCTTATCAGCTCACCAAAAGCATTCATCATCATGGGTATAGCACTCCCTAGGGAGAAGTAATTCTTGTTTGGCTCTTCTCGAACAACCTGCACACATTAACATCATAATAAGAAGCATGTAATTGTAATTTCATATTGTGACAGTTAATGTTCTAGAGTTAAATTATTTGTACCACACTTACGGATCACATGCGTATTATGGTCATAACCAACCCTACAAGTGGGTTTCACATGCATATTTATTCAACATGTCAAATTTTATGCATTCCACAAATGTAATGTGCCAGATCTGTGAATTTGGACTACTGACCATGTTGATTTTACTTGAATATGTGGTACAAACTCACTGCTTGGCAACATAAACATTTGCGTAGCAACACAAGTTTGGTAAGAGAGCATTAACACTTCTTTTAGTACTGGATTTTATCAGTTGAATTTGATAAGAGAAAAGCAGTTGTTACCTGAACTTCATATTCCCTATTATAGTAGAGGCATGTCCCAAAGTGCTTGAACATTAGGGACCGGTCATCATAAGGTAACCTGGGCACCATGTCATTAGCATAGACAAACCTAAAATACTTAATCCTATGCTCTTTCAACTTGTTTTCCATGTACTGCCCAAATCTCTCATCTCCAACCCTAGGTTGTCCAAATGTATAAACTCCCTCCAATCTCTCCAACAGCAGATCTGAATCCTCTCCCTTGTGAAATGTTAAAACTGCGGGAAAGAGAATTGCTAGTGCCCCACCTAAACTGTGCCCAGTTACAATAAATCTTGCTGTGTCATTTTCAAGCACAAGTTTCTTCAGCATATCCCTAATGGCATAGTAAGCAAAGGCTGGGTGGCTATCATCTTGTTTGATTTCCTCCGGCTCGGGCCAACCAACATTCTTCTGCAATCCAAGTGCTTTCATAAAGCCTCCATGGATCTTTCCAACCCCTTGGAGCTCATACCAAGAGATGTCAACGTCAGTGCACCATGCATCCGCATCAAAAGCTTCTGTACCTCTAAAGGCCACAACAATAGTGTCATGGTCGGCACTTCTGTCACGTAGCAGAAACGCTTGTGTTGTGGCTTTTCCTTGATAATCTGGCAGACAATAATAATAATAATGTCTAGTTATAGTTTTTATCATACACATATAGGCTTATGTCCGACTATTTTACTTATAAAACATTATCGTGTTAATTTATATGCAATTCAAATTATTTCTTACCATTCCAGAAGTCGTAAGAGCCCAAGAACTCCATCTGCCAAAAGAAGGGGGAAAAAAGGCAATTAATTATAGTGATTTTAAATTAATGGAAGCATTTGGAGCAAATTAAAGATGTAAATCGCCATACCTTCCAGTGATCCTGGACCGCAGTTTGGATGTAGAATTTGTTCTCATATGATATTTTAGACGCCATCATACTGAGTGCTGCATTATAATTGCCATCTCCACGTTTGATTCTTCTGTCCAACTCCACTCGCTTGTCCAAATTTCCAACAAACGACAAGAACGTTCTTGAGTCTTTTTTGGGTATTATATCCTCACCTGCGCACATAATTAATAATATTAAATATTTTCTCAAAATCTTCCCCCAGAAACCACATATGTTCTTAATTTTACAAAGAGCCACATGTAGGTTGCGGGGCCATGATGACGATCAAGGCCTGCATGTGACTCCACCACTGACTGCCATGAATGCCATAGCGTTCACGGCAACTCACTGCTGCTACCTTCATTTAGAAGTGCTGGTGCCTTCAACTTTAGCATATATGGCAACTATGACAATCATCATTTAAGGTTAACCAAGAGAAATTACATACATTAAAAGTATTTTAGGATGCTAAGCAATTGCATGCATGAGAAGGGACCAAAATTATAGCTACCTCGAAAGAGATCCAGCAGGAGGCCAACCAAGTTGCGGTTACTTGAAAAGAGGTTCAAGCACGTTTCAATCCCCCAGCCAATGATTGCCATTGGCTTTGCCACCAATTGCAGCAACTTTTGCACAACAACGGAGAGAAATATGAGCCATCTGCGCGCAAACTCATCCTCGGTCTGCTCAAAAGAGTCAACGAACCTTCTCCTCTCCAAGTTATTGGAGAACAAGATGTGAATCAGATCAAAGAAACCCACATCCTTGGGTTCCAACAGCAAGTAATTGGTAGAGAAACTCTTGTCGCAAGCCATGAGAGAATAATATAATTAATCTAAGACTTCTTAGTGGTTGAGTTCCCAATAATGTTTATTTTCTGCACTCTGAATCCCACGTTAGAAGTAGTCTATATATAGATAAGCTAGGGTTATGGTGGCTGCTATGAACAGAAATTGAAATAGGTAATAATAAGTCTTTTGTTAGAACATCTTTGACACGTTCTTCACAAGAAATGTTCATATATAATGTGGAATACGTTCTTCACAAGCTACGGTTTGAATGTTGATTTAAACCTAAAACGTTTTAATTTATTCTCATTTTTCTCATGGACGACTGCGTCAATAAAATTAGGCACTACAGGCTTATCCTAATTCCCTTACTAAATTTTACACAAAATCTTGTGCGTAAAAATAAAAAATATACAAGAAGCATTCAAAACTTTGGTTGGCCTGTCTGTCGTTGTCATTTACCAGAAGTGTTTGGTTTTTTCACCAAGTGCATCTGCATCCTAAGATATGGACAAAAGAGCTTGCGATAAGACCATTTTTTATATATTATATATTTGTTGCATGCAATTCATCTCTTATATTATTTCATCAACCTTCAACCCCTCACGTGTCATGTGACTAATCTTATGAGATTAAACACATCCTTTTTTATTTAAATCTCAAATGAAGATCATGATGTGTTTAATTAGAGTAAAAATCATAAGCTTGCCGGTCTAAAGGAACCAAGTTCGGTTTGTGATCAAGGCATGGACATTGAACACAATTTTATGTGCCACATGACTTTCTTAAAGAAGGCCCTTCAACCAAAAAGTCTCAGCCCATTAAGCAATGTCCAACTGTACGTGGGTTCATTTGAGCTTTTTAGGGGTCCAAATACAGATTTTGAAATTCAACTCTTCATTGGTACTACTGTTGCATTTCATGACAGCCCATCATAGGGTTTCCTTTTCTTTCTTTTTTTTTTCTTTTTTTTAAGTTTAAAGCGGTAGTCTAAAGAAAAAGGGGGAATATAGGTGAGGGGGGAGCTCTCACATACACACAAACAAGATGTCATAGAAATTCAAACCTAAGACTACTGATCTGCAAATCAATACATTTTTCCACTTAACGAGATCATGTTAGCCCACCATAAGGTTCTTTGTTGTTGCGCAATGGAGAAAATAATATTCGGCTTTTTCAATTTCCTTAAGTTGCCCTCAATGCCTAACTTTCTTGCCTCAACCTATGTGGCATTTGGCATTTTCTCTAGCCGCTTAACTCAAAGCCAATTTAACTCAACAAGCCCATAAATCTTTTTTGTTTTTTTTACAAGTGATATCAATATAGGGAGATTCAAACACAGAATCTCGGATGCATGTGTAGCTACTCTAATCAATTGATGAGCTATACACCCCTTGTAGAGGCCATAAATCTTTAAGCACAAAATAAAACTACACCAAGTTTAATAAGGTTTAGAGGGCTTAGGGAGTCTATCTTTTTATCAATTGAAGATTATGATTCGAATTTGGTACTCTTTCAACGGTGGGAAGATAAAATATCACTACACTATGAATCAGAGCATAAAGAGTTTTAGGAGTTTAATTGCAATTGCAAGTTTTTCAACTGAGTGAAAAAAAAAAAAGTTACATATGCTTTCGAGAAGTCGGATCTCCAAGTCTTGGTACACAAAATTCTACTGTATTGCAAGTTTTTTGGTTACATGTTAGCAAAAAGTATTACCAACAAGAACGAAACAAAGAGTTGAAACTCAATTATTTTTTTACTTTCAAGCAGATGAATTGAATTGTAGATTGGACCCAACCTTGCAATTAAATTTCTATCAAATATATTTTTCTTTTTTCTCCCTTAGATTTGTAGGATATCTACTGTGTGTATATCATCTCAATACATCTCACCTTGCATAAGGGACATGGGAATGAATTGTCATCTTCCAACATAAGAGAGGAAGGGAGAATTTGGTTCAAAGATATTAGATACGCGTGCTCCACCTGCCCCCCCTTTAAATTGGCTACTCCCCTGCCAAAATCTAATCCAACCAACCAACCAACCATTTTATCATCTGCATTCATACATATGCTCTATAGATATATATAAAAATAATAACTTTCCTATCTAAAAAAATTCCTTTGTTGCTCACACGGTCACACCACCTTATCTTCATTTATAGTGGCTTCTTCCCAGCTTGATTTAGTGCACCTCCAATTGCTCAACCGTTATTTTATTAGATGCTCTAAATCACAGATTTCAAACTATTTGACAAGCGAACATTTGCTTATATGAAGCAGCTAAAGGTTATTGTTGCTAATACTAACATTTTTGGATTAGTATAGCTCATAAAATTTAAACACGAATATAATACGAGTTTACGAAAAAGATGAAAATTAATCCGATCGACAATAGAATATGAAAAAGGAGTAGATAGGAAGATGGAAAATGAAATTATGATAGAAGAATGTGTCAGAAGGATGATGCAAATACAATGCACTTGTGGCGGGGTTGAAAGAATCGACTCATTTCATGGATTTGTGAAAAAAGGGGACTTGGTGCTATGCCCTCTCTAATAATGAAAGCTTCTTTTGGATGTTGGAAACTTAGTAAGGTATCTCACATGGGTCTATTTGATGTATATAGATGTGATTTGACCATTATTTTTTTCTTTGTTTTCCTTCTTTTAATGCAATTTTCTTTTTTATTTGTTTTTTTTTATGCTAGAGGAGATAAACGGCTGTTTGTTGTGAGGCATGATCCTAGAGACATAAACACTTCCATTATTCGACCCTGCCCTGGGAGGCAACCTACCACCCACACCTCCATTGCAGGAGCTAAGCCTAACTATCTAGGAACTTATATGGGGCACTCTTAATTGGGCTACGTTCACGTTACACTTGTGTTATAATATGTATAGAATTAATCACGAGATAATCACAAATACTTGTTGACCCAAAATATTCCCGGCCTCTATTTTTATATTAATAAAGATAATACAAATACAATATTTCATTGGCCGAGAAAATGATGCAACCTGGCGTCTTTCTTGGTGTGAATGCGGGACGTGCAAGTGATGTTGGTGGTGCAGATGATCCACCCATGCATGGCAACTTGCACGACGGCCTGACTTGGAAAAGTTATGGTGTAAATAATACCATAAGAGAGAAAGATGGTCCCTTAATTAGGAGGGAAGAGAGTTCTCTATCCTTTTTCAACATTTTACACTCTCTGTGAATGAGACTCTATGGGAAAGTTGAAGTTCCATTTTCTTGTTCACCTTTTGTTGGGGATAACATCTCACTACATGGTCCTCTATGTACTGTTAAGTATATGTAGTCCCAAAGGGCATCTTCATGATCATGCAATGTTTATATGGGAGGGTTGAAGCTCGCTGTAAATTACCATTTTAGCTTGACAAACATGTAATACAAACAGATGCAAAAGCTTGTTAAACTAAGCATGAGCCCTATTATCCGTAGTAGGTATGAATCCATTTAGGTGTAGGATTTTACCTCAAACGGCATTGGTGCAATTAGTAGTGAATCACCAAGTTCTAACTTGTAGATTATCATCGCTTGTATCGAGCCAATGCCATCTTCATGAGCATGCAATTTATAATGACAACGCCTATAACATTCTTCATGCCCCATTTTCCACATCCATTGATCAATTTGTCCTTCCAAACTGAACTATCTACAGTACTCAAGCCAAACCACTGGTGGATCTCTTGTGCCCATGAACCATGTTGAAAGGCCTTATATCATTAATTGCTGTAGATCCAGTGGTAATTTTTTTTTTTCTTTTTAACAAATATTTTTGCACTTGAAGTTGGTTGGGATATTTGGGCAATGTAAATAGTGTTTGCATGGATATACTATTTTCCAATACATGACTTGATGCAATTTCTGAAAGCATGCATACATCATAAATTTTCTTCAAAATAAATTAAGAATCAACAAGTAACAAGTACAGATTAACAACTTCTTTACATCCCCCTCCGAATAATCGATCAAACGTACAACAATACATGATATTTCAAAGCAAATCTCTCATCATCTCAGCATCTGCATAGACCCAACCAAGTGAGAAGGCCTCAACAAAGCAGAATAGTTCACATTGCCCAATTGACCAGCCCCCTGGAAGCCAACACCAATCGGTCTATCTGCCCCAGCCCTCTCCAAAGTCTGCACTTGTTTCTTCAAAAACTTCACATAATGTATAGCTTCATCTAGCATAGAAGCTGTGTCCATTTTAGTCCCGCCAGGAACAAGTCTCTGCAGAATTCTAATCTTCTCGCTTATCCTTTCCCTCCTGTGCCTCGCTGCCACGCTCTGTGGATCTTTAGAAATCTTAACATTCCTCCTCTTCGGGGGCTTCACCGATTCGGGGTCTATTTGAATTGGCTGCATTGCCGCAATTCTGAAAATCATCTCTCTCATTGCAGCCATGGAATTTCTCTTCTCATATGAAGTAGGAGGAGGGCTAGTTTTGATGAGCCTTGGGGTGAGGGGCTCCTGAATTTGGTTTCCCATGAAAGAAACAGAGGAAGGCAAGGCAGGGTTTATCAACGTGGGCTGTGAATGTTGTGAAGAAACTGCATTTGGGTTGTGGAAAATGGGGAGAGATGAGATTGTTTCAATGTTGTTGGTGATGTTTGAGTTTGAGTTTGATCCCCAAGTGAAATCTATCTCTGGAAATGTGGGGTTGCTGCTGTTGTGGTAAGAGTCACAGAAGTGATCAGAAGACTGCTGCTTTTGCATTTGCATTTGCATTTGCATCATCATTGTCATCATGTCTATGTGATGATGGTGATCATCACCTGCTGATGATGATGATGATGATGATTTTAGCATGTCAACATCCATGGCCACCCAGACTTTTTCTTAAACCACACAGAAACACACACAGTTCTATTGAAAGATGGGGAAGTGGGTGCAGAACACAGACTGGAAATAATGTGACGAGAAACAGAGAAAACAGAGGTATGGGGGAGCTGAGGAGAGAGGAGGGACTTTAGGGTTGTATATATGAGATGTGTTGTGCAGTGACAGGGATAAGGAGATGGAGGAAAGTTGAAAGCAAGTGAATAAAATAGTGAAGGAAAGTTGAGAATGATTTTAAATACTGGGAAAAACCCAATTACAGAATCCAGCAGGCTTCACTTGTAAGTGGGAAGGACTTTATATAGCAAGTTGTGAACATTTGAGTGACTTATATATATATATCAATGGAAACCTGTAGAAATATTCAAGAAAACTCATTTATGAATGCATTAATGGATATGATAGAGACCGCCCATCATGTAGGGCTATCTCAATGAAGTATTCTCATCAACCATCCGATCATTTGGTTCTGATCAACAAATGGTTAAAGATGCAAAGAGTATATGAGATTAAGGGTAGAGGACTAATTGAATGCAGGTGCATGAACTATATGATCTCTTTGACTGAAAGGCCATTGCTTTGCCTAAAAAATATTGTACTTTATGAACACAAAAAGATGAATTAGGTACCCACAGTCACATGAAATGTGTCAGAAAATAACCCAGCCTCCCAGAGTTTAGCTATACCAGCTTTAAAATATTAATACCCAATTGAATGTGGCTGTCAGTGGAATAAGCCACCGGCGTTGACATATTCTGGTGGGTGAAGTGGAGAAATACTTCCATAACCTCGTTCTATTGCCCCTTCTTTTTATCTCTTTTTTTTTTTTTTAAAAGTGATGGATGAAGTGGAGAAATACTTTCATAGTCTCGTTTCATTGCTCCTTCTTCTTATATCTTTTCTTTTTTTGTAAGTGATATATGGAGGTGACAATGAAACCAGGATAAGAAAGTTTTTTTTGGGGTGAAGTGGGGTTGGGGCCTACTTGTGCAGTATTCTTCCACCTTGGGGTGGAATTGTAATTTGAAGTATCCTGATCCTGTTGTGCACTGCTGCTGTTTGGTCTTGGCACACTTCCCAAGGTGGATTAGGAACTGACGGTGATGGTGATTGCTTCCCAGAAACAACTCTTTTTTCTTCTTTATCTTTGATTTTCTTTTCATTTTTCACCAACTGGTAAAAAGTATTAAATGTCTTCTTCCTTGCTAACTAATAGCAACAAACTTTATACACAGCAAACCCTTTTGCAGTTTCCATGGACATGGTAACTAATTAAGATTAGTAAATCTGATGTGACATAAAAGTAGATGAAGATTGCTGGCTTGAAAACTGAGCACAGTGCGAGACAGACAAAAGTTGGAAAGGGAATTTTGCGTTCCATGATCAGAACAGAAACCATTCAATCAATACTCCAATTTTCTACCACATCACATCATCTTTTTTGTTGGGTTTTCTGGGTACTTTTTTCTTTTTACAATTTCCTACCATATCAGAATTACTCATGCTTTTTTCTCTTTTCTTTTTTTTCTTTTTTCTTCTTGTTGTTGGGTTCTTCTACTGCATGCGTGTAAAGACTCTCTTCTGTAAAACAGATGTTAAGATTTTAACCTTGCCTCCTCTGCTTCAGAGAGTTGGTGTATAGGTTATGAAAAAAAAAAAGAAGATTGGAGAGTGAGAAAGAGAAAACCATTGTTATCAACATAAAAGAATCTTGAGCAGATAATAAAATTGCTCAGAAAATGGTCCCAATTTTCAGTACAAGCTATCGCTCTCTGTGTCTCCCTATGATATTCTTAAGCCTAAAAGCATTTAAGAAAAAAGCTTTACTTTGCACCTCAATTGCACAGGCCAACAGCTACTGTTGAATTTGCTTCCTCTCATATTGTCTTGCTTGAAGTTCTCATATTAACATTATTGCGCAAGAAACCTTTTTCTTACCTATTGATGATAATTGAAAGCAACACAAGTGCTTTTCGTACCGTATTTGTTGAAATTAGTCAGTGAGGAATCTTAGTGACGGTGCCTACAAGGCCCTCAAAATCAAAATTCAACTTGTAGCAAGTACAAAAATCAACAGTTGCTTTTTTTTAATGCACTTTTGGTGAATTGGCAGAGCCAACCTTGCATTGCATATTAGAACTTTTGAGGTCATGGTTTTAATTCTCCCATTGCTTTGGGATTGATAGCTAGGCACAGCCTAGAGTAACTAGTTTTAATCTCCATGCACCAACGACCTTGTCTTAACTATCCTAATAGCTTGCAATTGCATACATTATGGATTACTAACGGGGAAGTTCTTGATTTGATGTTAAAACTTCACTTGCCATAAAATGCTTATTGGTCATAAAAGTACATTTTTCAAGAATCATTTGGATTTTTACCAAAACAATTTTGACGCTCTCTTAATAAAAACACTTCTAAGAAAGACACTTACGAGCACAAGTGTTTCTTACAAAAATAATCCTAAATGGGCATGTGGAAAGAATGCAAAATAAGAAAATGAAAGTGCTCGAATAACATTGTCCTTTTTAATAAAAGCGCTTCTAAATAAGACACTTATGAGCATAAGTGTTTCCTATAAAAACAGTGTTAAACGGGCATGCGGAAATAATCCATAATGAGAAAAGGGAAGTGCTCGAGTAACATTGCCCTTATTAATACTTACTCTCTCATCTGTTTGAGACTAGGTTAGCGCATGTGTGTTGTTGTTGGTTGTTTTGAGTTTCTGCTATCTTTGTTTCTTGCACAGAAGAGAGGAGTGGGAGGCAATCCGTGATAATAAAAACAATGAGATAGAATGGACCACTTCTGAGTTCAAATCAAATCATGCTAATCTGGAGCTATAATGGAGTCTATGGGCACTTTGGCTACAGGAGCTGTCTTCAGCTTCATAAAGTCATGGTGCTGATAAGCATGAAGCACTAAACAATTCTATATAAACTTATAAAGACATATATATCATACCAAAAACAAAATTAGAAAGATAATATAAGACACAGGACTTCATTATAATTTACATAAAATTCAGTTATATTTGCAAATTATATGGCCCAATATTTTATTGGGTTATAAAGCCCACTGCTCATATATTTATAGGCCCCGTAAGAGTTGCAAAGGAGCCTCGGCCAATCTGTAGCAATCCCCCTCTAATAACTGCTCAATGTTGTTGGGCAGAGGCCAGAAATAGTATAGCACAAACTCAGCCCGAGCCCAGAAATGGGATTTTTGTTTTTTGTTGCCGAAGCCCATAAATGGATTTTACGTTGTATCATTTCATGTTTTCATACCATTTGGTCTGCAATTGGCTTGTAGCTTAAGTGATTTAAGAGTAGTTATTCTTGAACCCGAGGTCTTGTGTCCAGATACCTCCTCTCCTAATATATCTTGTGCCAAAAAAAACAATTTTTGGCTTTATCACAATTCTATACAACTTTCTTTTGTTGAAATTGAAATTGGGGCTCAAAAGCCCAAACCAAAACAAAAGAAGATAAACTAGCCCAAGTGGCTTGACCTAAAACCCTAACAAGGCTAGGACTAGGAGGGAGGAAGTTGAACCAAGTGCAACCCAAATCAAAGGAGAACCTTAGCTAAGCTATGTTCTTCTTCTAATAAAGATGATCAAGCTTCCAATTATATACAACTTTCCCTTCTAATCTTAAGTCAATTTGTTTTATTTCAAAGGAATAGGGAAATTGTTTTTTTTTTATATTAATGAATTTAGGACCAACTTTTTTCTTAAAAGTTTACTTGGTTAAACAATAATACAAATAAATAAACAAAATTAAATTTAAAAAACTGACCGACGACAACATATTCCGACCAGCCGCGTACACTAAACACCAAATTTTAATGTCGTATTCCGAACCTGTCTTATACACCCCAAACAAACACTATAATATCCCGCGCCTCAGTCTCGCACAAAACACCTGACGAATCATACTACACAACTCCGTGTAGACCCCGCTCAAGTTCCATATCCCTCAAATCCCACGCCAACTTCAATCTCCCTACCTCTACACCCTGCCACACCCAAACCTACCCCACCGATAAAACACGAAAACCCAGACACGCTATAGACGGTACATTGATGAACCCCAGCTGTAACCCAATCCTGCTCCTTTCAGCTCACTCTCACATGTGACCCTTGGCCCCATTGCCTCCAATGTAAACCCCAAATCTACCTTGGATTGATTTTCATAGATCATTTCAGATACAAATTGAGAAACCCACCAAAACCCACTTCACCACTTTCTCTCTCTGTGAATTTCCATGGCTTCTGCAACCCAACCCAACCTCCTCCTCTGTTTCTTCCTGCTTTTTCTCTACTTGGGTCCATTTGTCAGCGCTCAGATTGAAGAGACCAGCTTGAAGTTGGTGGCAGAGGCTCTGGAGTGGCCTAGCTCCACAATGTTACCGCTCTACGACGAGCTCGATGAGGAGGCGGAGGAAGACGGCGGCGAGGACATGGAGCTGGACATAGAACATGGCTACGCACGCAGATCTCTGTTCTGGCGGAGGATGAAGTACTACATTTCGTACGGGGCTCTCTCGGCCAACCGCATCCCCTGCCCGCCGAGGTCAGGGAGGTCTTATTACACCCACAACTGCTTCAAAGCTAGAGGCCCTGTTCGTCCGTACACACGAGGCTGCTCTAGGATCGCCAGATGCAGACGGTGATCGAACTGCAGGTGTTTTTAGCTTGCTGGATTGGTTGGGCTGAGTTTTAATTAGTAACTTAAGTTATGGGTTTTAAGGTTTGAGGCTGTTTGTTTGTTATGTTCAATTGCATTGTCGTCGGCATCTACTTGTTTGCTGCAGAAAGTGTTTTGTTAAGATTGTAATTTGCTATGGTAAATTAATGTGGTGTTATGATGATTGGTTAATGTTTTTGGAGGGTTTTCAACTGTTCTTAACTATCTCAACTGCCTTCCACCAACTCCATTCAATTTCAACCACCTTTCTCATCCAATTGCGGTTTGCTATAAATTAATCATTAACTGTGGCAGAACAACATGAACCGCATTTGAAGTATATTAATCAAAATTCAAAACATAAAAGCTTGGTTTAAAAAATTATAAGTATGATCTTATAATCTTTAGTCATTGCTTCATCAGGGCATGTCAATCCAGTTCCACTTTTGGGGAACCATACTTCTTTTGCAAGTTTGACCTAGCTCTAGATTCTCTTGTAAAGCAGCTATGGTGCTATTGTAGCATCCTTCTCAAATAGGACTACGTAGATATAATTACGCTATTTGAGCAGCAACTTCCTAACCAAAATTTATACCCAAAATAACATACTAAAAAAGGGCATTGACTTCTAGTACAGTGGTTTCAAGTTCGAACTCTCATAACATCTTGATAGTGTGTGCGATAAAACCTTTCTCCCTCAATAACGCTTGTATATATAAAAAGAAGATGAATATGGCAACAAGCTACATAGGCAATCAATCTTGGGCTTGTAAACCAGAGAGTGACTAAAACGTTTTAGAAACCTTGTGGGCGTAGATAGTAGAACAAATGGAATCTATTGTATGGGCCACCCTAGAGTTTCAATTTGGGCTGCAACGATGACCAAAGATACCGTATGGCCTTGATTTCTAACTTTTTAATTGCTCCACTTCATTATGTTTATTATTTATTTATTTTTTTAAAATCTGAATAATAAATAATAAAGAATAGCGATATATAGTCTAAAGATATGAGACGGCCGTTAATGACTATTTGATCTAATGACATTAGTTTGATCTAATGACATTAGTCATCACTTTGTCGGAGAATCCTTAATTTAAGTCTAATGATCAATAGTCGTTGTGTGATAAAAAGGAAAAAGAACAATAGTTGTTGGGAAGAAGAAAAAGAAAAAAAGGAGCATCCCTTTCATAAGAATTTTCGTATGAGACCCTAAAAAAATAGAGAGTTTTGGAATACAAAGCTTTTCTCAAATACTTAGATGTTGACTTAAATGAAAGTCAAATTATGGACTTTGGGAAGGAGCTAAAAAAATCAACTTCCATGCAAGTGCAATTCCCTTCTACGCCACAGAGTCTTTTCCTTTCTTTAGTCACATAATTGAGGGTCATCATTCATGAGTCGTTTTGTGGTGAGAGTGTCATATATAAAGACTTTCATATTAGTCATAAGATTCATCTAAATAGTAACTTCACTTAAATTTAATAAAATGATTATACGACTAATATGAAGATTCATTCTATAGAATTTCGCTGTCATCCGTACCACCTTGCCATTAGTGGATCAACTTGCGATCGCCCTTTTGGTTTTAATTTTCTTTAACACAAAATATCTGAAAAGAGCAAGCCCGTAACCATCGTTGGTTGATCACATCCAAAAACCTACAAGGCAGCTGTGAGCCCAACTTTTCTTATCGTACTCGGCCCCAAACAAAATTCGAGTCTAAATCTACCCCAGCTGCAACCAGAAGAATCAAACAATAAACTCCCCCGAAATCATCAAGGCATGGTCAAATCAAACACGACTGGCAACTCACTACCGGCCACCTTTCGAAGCTCATATCAAATGAACACAACCCCTGGCGGGACCCACTTGGCTTTTACACGGACGTTGACTGTCAATCCATCCTTGACCGCACTTGGTGCACTGCACACCATCTGCCTTTGTGCGGTGGCTAATATTATAAAATTATAAACATGAATTATGGACCGACGGCTCATATTTGGGTGAATTGACCCTTGAAGGGGTCCGTGGTCGCACCGTCGGCTTCAAGATGAAGAATCAGCATACTGGTTCTGAGTATCTAAAAAAGGCTCACGTGGGCTACTACTATGTGATATCATCATGAACCGACAAATCCCACAATTTATAATAACTTAATTTCCCAAGGAAAATATTGTGACACTTTTGTTTTTATTTCTTGACGGCGATTCAGATATTTCATCTCCCAATTTTCGTTGCATGTGTGAAGGTTGGTCCTACTTTGCAACAAACAACCACTAGTACCATTCAATATGTCTACCATTCCGGCCCCATAATCATCACATGCATGTGAAATTGGAGGTTACCGCTGCCTAAATTATGCTTTAAAGGATCATTAGCCAGTTGACAATCTAAACCTTGGCCTCATTAAATGGTCACCACAAGTTGTTCATATGAATATGGCTTTTTAAAAAAAAAAAAAAAGTGGAGCTAGCTAGCTAAGGTTTTGAAGCTTGCCAATTGTCACAACAATCCCCTAAACACTAGAGGTTGCCCTTCCTCAGTTTTCGACCGTTAACCCTAAACATTAATAAGCATGTGCGAATATATTTTTATGTATTTTTTGCGATACTGACCTATCACCGTTTGGTTAATCAATTTAAGGAGAGATTCGCAATAAGGATGAACAAATGAAGAAAGTATTAATATACCTTTCAAGCTAAATGAAAGTACATAAGGAAAAAAAGAAGAAGAAGGAAACAATATGTGAGTCGTCTAAATTGTTTTCAATATGTGCTTTTTATAATAAATAAACAAAACAGAAACAAAATTACAAGTAGGATTCTTTGACGAATTCCCAAATTCCGAATATCAAACTTAACTTTACAAACTATCAAAAAAGGAAATTAGAAAACCACATAAACAGTATTTGAATGTTATTGTTTTCTCTCTCTCTCACAGTCTCACTACAACTTCTTACAATTTCACATCACACATGGGTAGTAATTATAGCATGTGAACGGATGATGCTTCTCGGGATCCATAAAACGATGTCGCATGAATAGGCACAGGAAAGTGATTGGATGCCTTAATTTCAGTGACGACTCATAAAGTGTTGTGTTGCAAATTACACGTACAAGGGAAGGCAACTGATTGATGGGGAAATGGGACAAAATAATCGCATCAGGATTCAGGCATCATGTTTCACGTAAAGCCTTTATTCCCCGTATATTCTTTTTTTATTTCTTTCTTTTCCTTTTATTTTTCCAATATGAAATCTTATATTTTGCTTGACAATTACACATTCCGGATCAGCTTTGGCCTATTAGCCTCTGGCCCCCACACATACAAATTCGCAAATTCTGTGTGTTCAGATGAAGTGAACCAAACTTCTATTCAACTGGTGCATACATGCATAGGCTCCTTAAGGGTTAAGGTTGCAGAGCCTCCTCCAACCATCCCAAGTGGGCAGACATCATACCTGCCCTTCAATCGTCAACACACTTCCAACTACATTGTTAGGAGCACGTGAGTGTCGGCTTTGGCTTTTTAACCAAATCAACATACTACTTTTACAATCACTTATCCTAATATTTCAGTGAAATTGTATCACAATTGCGTAATTTGTAATTCACAAGTAATTTTTCGATAAAATCGTATTATTGTCGCGTAAATTGTAACTTACGAGTAATTTTTCAGTGAAATCTTTGTTACGATTGTATAGAATTATATATTAAGTATCTATTATAATACGTAAATTAATAGCACCGTATAAAGATGTTCCTGTATTATATAGTAATTTATCGTAACTCGCAAGTTTATGTGGTTGGTTCCAAACTTCCAAGTCTGAAACTGCGGTGACCGACAGAAGAGAAAGGAAGAGGCTGATAATATTGTTTAAAGGAGAAACGTGCCAACTTGCGGATGCTAAATAAAGTCTGCATGCAGACTTAAAAAAGTGAGCTTGCAGCTTGCAGCGGCTTTTGGTCCTCTGTTGTGAGCAAAAGTTACAGAGTATGCTGCTTATACAAACTGCCTTGGCTGCCCTGCCCACTGGTTGGATACAACTGCAGCTTTGGGCAACCCCTCACCATTTGCAGCAGTTACGGCTTATCTATTAAAGTTGCAACTTCCCATATGCAGTGCGTCGTCTATTTTTATTCCTTGTTTCAGGGAAGCAAAAATATCTCATTTGATTTTTTTTTGCTTGGGCTTGGAAGTTTGAGCTTAGAAAATTACTTATTATCTAGAATGAGGTCATTCGAAAAAGTTATCGTATGTATCGGATAATCAAGTAACATACTGATGTGGTATATCCAACTCAAATTATATTATGTGTGTTTAATTTTAGATCTACCGTCATTTATTGTTTAAAGTTAGTATCAATGATATCACACAAATCTTTTTTTTTTTTTTTAAAGATGCGATCAACAACGTGATCCGTAAACATGAAACTTGCAAATTTTTTTTTCCTTGGAGCCAATAAAGAAGAATTTAGAAGACAACAGTTGAAATGAAGCTATCACCTCGCATTACTATATGATATGAAAGGTTTGTAAAGATTATGCTGGTAGCTATAGCTGGGGTGGTTGGATTTAGTACTTTTACGCAATGTTTGTGTGCGATATAATAGTCTTTCAAGTGCATCTTTCTACTGTTGTTTTAAACGCACATTTAAAACGTGGTTTTAACTAATCTAGTCCATAATGACATTCCATTGAACCAAAAATGAGGAGAAGGGTTGATCCAACAGCGGCGAGAAAGATAGATGCAAACAAATTCTGTCGGTTCTTATTTTTTTAACACCCAATAGAAATAGATAGAGCAGTTAGTTTCGGAATAAATAATATTAATATAGGCCCATATTACGTGAGCTGGTCACACATGTCTTGCTATATTAATTATTAATTATTAATTTTATTGAAAGTGTATTCCTTGTTTATTTTGTAGTGAAGAAAATGAGGCAGGGCTTTCGAAATTTCAGGTCGTTGCTAAGTGCACATGAGACATGCCTTCAATGTTGCTATTGTAGTTGCTTTCCTTCTTGTTCTTGTTTTTGTGTTTTTTTTTTGGTTTTATGGGGTGTGTTCTTGAGGGAAAGGGATGGATAGCTACATTGCACTTCTTCTACATCCGAATGAAAGTGAATCAAATAAAAAAGGTTATAAATTCGTTAAATGCATTTCTTTTTCTTGAAGTAACAACAAGATGCCCCTACCTTATTCAACAAGGAGAGGGAGAGGGAGAGGGAAAGGGATGGGGAAACTATTTGTGTTTTCTCATATAACCGCTCATAAAATATTTCTTAATGAACTTGGTTTGTGAGGCTAATGCTTATCCCTAACAAAATGGATAGGGTTTCAAAATAAGTTCTTAATAAGCTTATCATGCGAGTACTTAAGAACAACAAAGGAATTCCTTTTTCTTGTATGAGAATCGTCCTGATTTTATTTTCAATATGTAATGCATGAGGTTTGTAATTCGTGATCAAAGAATTCCCCTTTGTCCTTGATACAAATTGAGATTTGTTGCACTACTTGTTTTACACCAATAATATCATATTGTTTATTATCAAAAAAGAATAAAAAAAGGAAAAACAAAAGCTTATGCATGTATGATATACTTTAACACTAATCAATCATTGTAGTTTGATCTTAATTAAGTGTAATTAAGCGCATGTTATAGTTTCTGATTTTGTAATAATTTTTGGGGATGCGAGTTTATTGACAACCAATCAATCACTGACACACTCTAATTTAATGTAATTAATTAAGAGTAGCATTCCCTTTTCTCCTCGTTTACTTCATGTCTCTAATCTGGCCATTACTTTCCAATAATATAAATACAAATCAATATAGAATTATACCATCATTGAAAGGATAACTACCCCTAACAATTACCCCCAAAACCTATCTGAATGGCTGCTGCCCAAGTGACCAAACTTTTGTAATCAGATTTACTGCCCAAGTAATCACGTTGTGCCCAAGTAATTGCATTTTGCCCAAGTGATCAAATTTACCTGCCCAAGTAATCAAATTGTGTACAGTGGTAATTAAGTCATTACACACAAAAAATATGACATCCGAGCCGCGTGGGGCGAATAAAAATCTTTCCGTATCATTATCAACCACGTTTGAATAGGAACCCAGTCCTTGTGCAAAAAAAAAATATCCTTTGCCTATCACGTGCTTTAAAGATATCAATCAACTTATTAGCCCCCACTCCACCAAATATTTCAACCAAAATTAAAAATATTAAAGACCTAAAGTTTCCCAATTCATTGAGAAGCGCTATATATACAGAGGCTGCTGCTTAAGAGTTGCTAAACTTTTTCATGCTCTCTCTCTTCTTTCTTCCTCCGAAAGCAAACCAAAAACCCTCACAATTCACAGCCTGAAAATCGCTCTCAAAACCCACACACAGAAAAATCCCTTCTTTGATTCTACCCAAGGTTTCAAGTTTCAAACCATGGCGTGGGTTCGGGGAAAGGAAATCGGTCGGGGAAGCTTTGCCACCATCTACACCGCAAAGCCCAAAAACCCATCTTCTCAACTTCCGCCATTGATGGCCGTCAAGTCTGCTGAATCCTACTACTCCGCCTCGGTCGAGAACGAGAAGCGAATCCTGGACCAAATTGGGTCTTGCCCACAAATCATCCGCTGCTTCGGAGATGATCGGACCGTCGAGGACGGCGAGGAGTTTTACAATTTGATGCTGGAGTATGCGACCGGAGGTACTTTGGCCGACGAGCTCAAGAGAAACGGCGGTCGTTTGGCGGAAGCCGATGTTCGACGACACACAAATTCGGTGCTGAAAGGCCTCGGCTTCGTCCACGCAAAAGGGTTTGTTCACTGCGACGTGAAGCTTCAGAACGTTCTTGTTTTCGACAATGGAGTGGCCAAGATCGCCGACTTTGGGCTTGCGAAGAAAGCAGGGGAAGCAGAGCTGAAAGCCGAAGTCAGAGGAACTCCTCTGTATATGGCGCCTGAATCTGTTAACGACAACGAGTACGAGTCGTCTGCTGACGTTTGGGCTGTTGGGTGTTTGGTTGCAGAGATGGCGAGTGGAAAACCAGTCTGGCATCACAGCCCGGGCGCAAATATTTTCAAACTCTTGATGAGAATCGGAGGAGATGAGTTGCCGCAAATTCCAGAGGACTTGTGCGAAGAAGGAAAAGATTTTTTGGAAAAGTGTTTTGTCAAGGACCCGAGAAAGCGCTGGACGGCTGAGATGCTTCTGAGCCATCCTTTTGTTTCCAATTACGACGCGGTTTTGTTGGAAGAAACCAAGCTATCACCATCTCCGAGAGGCCCGTTTGATTTCCCAGATTGGGTTTCGATGGCAAGTTCAGAAATTTCATCGGACTTTGAGGATTTTTTCGGAAAGAATGATTTGAATTCCGGGTCTGATTGGTCGTCGAGACAGAGTTCTATTCCGGCGGAGGATCGGTTGCGGCAGCTAGCCACGGAGGAGACACCCTATTGGTCTTTCTCTGGAGATTGGGTCACAGTCCTGTGATTCAATAATTTTGGGTAGTTTTCTGAGACAGAGTAGGAGACGGGTAGAGAAAAAAGTAACCGAGGAAAGGAAAGAGTCGAAGGTTCTGAGATTCAATTATTTGTTGATTATTTTTTGTGACGGTAAATATGGAGTAGGACAGTAACAGATGATTTTAACAGTCTGGTCTTACTTTGGTAGATGAAATGGTCCTGATTTGCGCCACGAATGGGTGACCAAGTGTACAGACAATTTTTGATTGACTTGAGAAATATAGTAGTTGAGATTATTTTCCAAGAAAATTTGCAGATTTTCCATGAAAGTGTTTGTGAGGCTTTGGGCTCTTTCTTCTTGACTTTGAAAATTCAAGGATGGAGTTCAACTTATTTTTATAATAACCACATTGACATCGTGTGCTAATGCTAATTCTGCTAACACACACATGAATTGACCTAAATTGGGTCAAGAGGCAACCTGTAATAAACTCAAAACCCATCTTTCATCTTTGCAAGTTCACATGATATGTGGACTTTGTTCTTCTCCTCCTCCCTTGCACGGCTAGTTTGATTCGAATATTTACAAGCATATTTTTGGGTTGTTGAGTTTTTTTTAAAATTAAATTAAGACTTATAGTCTAGCGTCCGAATTTCAACTACAATAATTCATACGACTTGAAAATAAATAAATATAAATTGGAGACTATACACACTGTATTTATGTTGTACAAGTAAGAAATTGTTTGATATAAGCCGACAAATTGATTAGTTGCATGATAAAGCAAATCTTGATAATTAGTATTAGATACGTATTAAATTAATGATTTTTGGACCACAAGCAATGTACACAACAACACACACGATTCTTCTTTATGGAATTATACACATGATTGGTTGTTCATACAAAAATGTTTTAAATGCGATTCTTGTGTGGTATATAATAATGCCATAAAGTTCTTGTTCATTTTGGATGTGGTGGAGAACTTGAGAACACTATTGAATGGTTCAAATGATCACCAAGTAGGTTGTAACTCAAGAAAATAAAAATGGATGAAAAAGGTTCATGCTTGTGCCAATAATCTTTTTTTTTTTTTAAAATACATAAACATGTGTTAGATATCTGAACCTTATCCTTAATTTTACTAGGCTTTTTTTACTATTGTATTTATAAATTTATTATTATTAAATACGTTAGAACAATTTTGACTCTTCAGAATCATTATTTTGTCTTTTTCTTAAAACGACAATAAACTTTAATTCCCATTGGTTGTCTGGGCTTTAGATTAACAATAGAAAATGAGTTTCCGTTGCCTTTTGGGATAAAACTGGGCCTTACCTTATCTAGGCAATGGTTAGGGCCGAAAGATTTGGAGGACATCATCAAATTTGCCACTCTTCCAACATTAAAAAACAAAAAGATTCTTAGGTTTAATGGTACTTAAATTTTGTCCTTGTATTTAACATAAAAGGTTAACAAAATTAACAGCATGATTATTTGTCTTAACGAAATTAAAGTTGAAAGACCACGAAAACGATTTTGAAAATTAAAGGACCAAAATGCAAATCGGGTCAAAATTCAGAGAGTATTAAACCTAAAAACCCTTATTTGGTAAGGCTATTTTTCACTCTAGCTTTTGATTATTGAGAATCACCATTTGAATTGTTACATCCAAAAGTTATACGGAAATCGTTCTTCACTACAACAGTTCAAAGTTATCCCACCTATCTTGTTTTATTTTTTTTAAATTTTATTTTCTTGTTAATTTATACACTACTGGACACTTGAGTTTAAAAGGTGGGCCAATCATAACTGAACTGATTAGGAATTTCCCTGTCCTTGGAGAATTGAAACTGGAACCGAACTGGTTCAAGCCAATTGGGATGAAACTAAAGAAAAATAAAGAGAAGAAAAAAAACCGAATCAAATCGACAGTTTCGGTTGATTTTACCGGCGAACCGGTTTGCCAAGCCACCTACATCTCCACAGCTAAATCCTGAGCCCTGCTTTGTTTGTAAGTCCAAAAGATCTGCATTGCCATTTACTATTCACTTTCTGTATGCACACCATTACAAAATCCAAACACCAAAACAAAATTTAATTAATTAAGAAAAGACGGTTTACAACTTCATATTTATGATCAAGAAAAAGGCAATTAATAAATAAATCAATTCAATTCACTGGTAACTGCATTTGCTCTTCAAAGCAATGGCCACATTCATCTTTTTAGGATCCATAACCACGGAGCAATCCACCCTTCTGTGGAACTTGGGTTTGACCAGCTGGCCCAAAACATAAGCTCTTGACCTAACCAGGAACCTGAGTGTCAATGGCACTGCCTGAGTGGGTGCACCATTTGAGCTTCCCAAGTTTGCTCCTCCACCATAGACTGGAATTCTGTTTCCTATCAACGTTATTGTAATAGATCTCTGGCTCTTTCTCGATTGATAAAATCCCTTCATCTGCAAAACCCAAATAAACCAAATTACCAAAAAAAAGCAAAAAGATTATATAATTAATGGGAAAAATGGTTAGGATTTCATACAGTTCCAGTGGCTACAGTGAGCTGAGAATATGAGAGATCTAGAGGTGTTGGTTTCACATGGACACCAAAGAATGTGGCAGTGTTACGAAAGGTGAACTTCAGAGTGGAATTCATGGACAACATGTTCGTGGCCACTCCTGAGAAATCCTCTCCCGCTTGAACCACAAATTGATCAAATGCAATGCTCTGCATGTAACATGTTTTATATAAATACAACCAAAATTCAAGAAACACCCACCTCACAAAATTGCCATTTCAATCCAATTTTCTTAAAAGAAATAATGGTATGCGAAATTTTTTTACCTTCATAGTGACAATGGGCTTTTGGGGCCTACTAGCACCCCACAGAATCAAAGAAAACAGAGAGAAAAGCCCAAGGAAGCCCACAATAAAAGCAAAGAAGTAACACCTACGAGTGAGACCATGCTTGGTGCCATCATCATCAAGAAGGCCTTCTTCTTCAATGGAACCAAACTGATCCTTCCACGGTCTCCACCCCTTGCGGTGGGACCCACCGCCGTGGTGGTTCTTACTGCGGGATCCCGAGAAGCGGGTGGAGGCGGACTCGCGAGAGTGAGGCCCAAGAGAAGAGTTGGAGTGAGAGTGAGGAGGGGAGCCCATAGGGCTGAGGACAGGGCTGGAGTTGAAGGAGTTGGTGGTCTTTTCGCCATCGTGCGAGTCGCGGGATGGGCTCTGGACATAGTAGGCCGCCCGGCGGGGCGAGCGCGCCGGTGAGGACTGGCTGAGGCTGCTCACCTCAGAGTCAGTCTTGGCCAGCACTGACATTGTTCTAGTTTAAGTTCTTTTCTCAAGGCTCAAGCCAACTCAAAGCTTTTTTTCTTCTTGTTGTTTGTTTGTTTGCAGAGAAAAAAAACAAAGAGAAGTTTAGTAGGAATGAAGAGGAAGAGTGTGTTTTGATATTATATATAAATCTGCTGCTGCTGCTGCTGCTAGAATCTCTGGAACGTACGTTGTAAGGTGCTGCACGTTGTGTTGTGTTTTGTTTATTGTTTTCAAAGTGATGGTAATTAATATGGGGGAGAGGAGTTGACAGTGTGCACTGACACTTGCTAATTTTTCGAGCATTAAAGTATGAATATTATGGGGTTTATTTTAAGCCTTTACCTACCCCTTTGTTGCAGAATTAATTGCATCGATCGGCTTGTTTATAAATCCTAATCAAAGATAGGGTTAACTAAAGGAGGTTTTATACAAATTTATTATCCATGCACCAGTGGTCTTAAGTTTGTTTTTCCTCTTTTTAATATCGTTTGTATTTATAAAAAAAATTTGACTTGCTTTGTTAGAATCCATAGGTTTATATTGTAATTGGGGTTTATTTTAAATCCTTTACCTAAGTCTTCATTGCACAGAATTAATTGGATCAACTTGTTATGGATCCAAATTAAAGATATGGGGTTTACAGAATTTTGTGAAGTTTTTTATTTTTAATTTAAAAGATTGACTTGCTTAAAATCCATAGGTTTATACATTGAAATTGATAGAGCTGCTCTTCATAACGGAATATCAGATCTGCAAGTGCACCTTTTCTTTTCTTTTCTTTTTGCTTTGTGTAGTTTTTGGCCTTTTGCTTAGCAATGATACAAGACTAAATTGAAGTGTTTTAGTAGGGAGTGCCTAGAAAATTAGAATGTCGGTGCAGGCTATTTGCTTAAGCAAACTCTGTGTAAATTGTGTTAATTGCTTGGGCCTGAAAATCTGATACATGAGTGCTTCAAGACACTCATTTTATGGGGGCTTAAAGGCTTCAAGAGTACTCTTTATGAGCCTTGAAGCATCTATCTACTTCCTAAATATGGGCTAAAATAGTGGGAAAAAAGTCACAAACATGTCAAAACAATGCGGTTTCAGTTACGGGTTCTGCAAGACTCAAAACAAAGTAACAAACTAACATGTAGTCATTGCTAGAGATCTCTAATCATTTTATGTCAACGTAACAATTTGACATATCGATTGGAGATTCTCTTAGCTCTATTTAATTTTATTGATTTAAAGTTCTTTCCCACCTGAATTGTTCTTTGTTGGTCACACGATCATTTTAATGAATATCCATAGGGCATGGATTTGATTTAATTTATTCATATATCGTTTTACACTTTCTACTCAAAGCTATCTCTCAAACCGAGTAGTTGCACAATCGCTATGACAATGTTTGTGTCGTTGGCTACATTTTCTCAATGTAAATGGTAAAGATAACAGAGCCATCGAAAGGAGAAGAATAAAGAGATATTTAGTCAAATACCCATTCTTAGCACTAAAACTATAAATAAACCCTACACTATTTAATTTCTATAAACTTATCAAAAAAAAAACCAAAAAAAAAATAGCTGGCCCTATTGAATTTAATTTTAATTATTAAATTACTTTGATACCCCATTGAGTGTTTTGGGCTTTTTTATGAGGTTTTTGGATTGGATTTGTTTTAAGAAATCAATGGCAGTTTTGTAATTTAAAAGAAGTTAAAAGCCTTATTGTTATGTTGTAAATGAGTTTTGGGTGTGTTTTTTAAAGTCCATTTTATATCAGGTTTTTTTAAAATTTAGGCTTCAATATTGGGTATTATAATGAATCTCTCAAGAATAAAATGCCTAAATTGAAAAGAGAGTTGAAAAAAGTTGTGTTTGCTGACTTTTTTCTTTATTTTGATCATATTATTTTATGCCCCTTCTTGTCACAGCACTTCTACAAGACTAACCACACATTTAATAATAGATTGCAGGTGAGTTTCTGTAGAAATGGAGGCATATACAATGAGGGTCTTTATAATAGAGAATTTGGCACGAGGTTAGTGGCCACTATGGGACTCCTCACTACATATTTTCCACCATCATCAACCCAACTAAGGGAGCCTTGGACCACAACTTTTTTCAGCAATTTTGGACCTTCCAAAGTGAGCTTGTAACTTAGCTTTTCATACTTGTTCTTGAACACCAACCTCTCTGGCTCCACCTTCACCTTCAAACCCGCCATTGCTGTCAACTTTGCAGTATAGCCAGATCTTTGCTCTCCCACATTTGTTACTGTCCTCTTAAATTCTTGTACAACTTTTGCACTAGACTTTGAGCCCTTGCTGTTAAAGTAAACAATGAAAGATGGATAATTCAGATCGATAGACCGGTTGACACAGCTGTGAATGGATCCTGTGATAACTTGTATCTGTTTTGCTGTGTAATTCATTGCACAGAGAAGCTTTATGTAGTCCTCTGCTGTTGTGTCGTAGACTAGTCCCGGTTCGAGTGCTTTGTTGGGATTAATGTGGCCTGCTCCAATGTCCAGGGGGGTTGCTGGGAGGTTAGTACTAACATCTATGATGGGTTTCTGTGTATTGTCTAATGGATTAGCTGTGGTCATAAGGGCTGATCTAATCGCGGCAGGGCTCCAATCACGGTGTACTTCTTTGATGAGAGCAGCCACACCTGCCACATGAGGAGCTGCCATTGAAGTGCCTGACTCAATGTTAAATTTACTGAACAAAGAGCCTGACTGAATTTCAAATACTGAACTATTTGGAGACCATGAGGCCAGGACCAATGAACCGGGGGCTAGAATGTCCGGTTTCAAGACACTTGGGCACCTTGTAGACGGCCCTCTAGAGCTATAATCATCAACCTTTGGTGCTGGCTTTGTTCCAAGGACTGTCTTTTTAAATTCCAAATTTGCTGTGGGCTTGCTGCTCTTCTTGATATATTTTATGACATTTTGGCCATCTTGCAGACCAATAAATGCTGCTGGAAATGAGCTTTTAGTGTAGAAATCTGAGAGGGAAATATTGGTGATGAAGACGGCTCCTGAAACTGTTGCAGACTCAGCATTCTCAACTTGATAGCTTATACTCAAATTGTCCTTGCACACAACAATCTTGTTTTTGAGTTTCTTCAATTCCTTCACACTTCCACAGCCATCCATGAAAACAAGTGGCAATTGGCTTCTAGAGGAGTTCCCTGGATACATGGTTGTAAAGGTGATTTGCATACCATTTCCGAGGGTTAAAATTCCCTGAAATTCACGATCTATAGTTCCTGCACCAACAATCACAGCCCATGGTGCTCCATTGAGTAAGGTCCCCCAGCCAGAGCCATCATTTCCTGCTGAAGCTGCAACAAAAATTCCCTTTTTCATGGCTGCAAAAGTGGCTATTGCAATTGGGTCATCATCGAAAAAGTGGTCATTCAAGGGATAACCCAAGGAGATTGACAATATATCCACCCCATCTTGAATTGCCTGGTCCACTGCCGCAAAAAGATCAGATATGTATGCACCATTAAACCAAACCACTTTGTATATAGCTATTCGAGCTCTTGGCGCCGCGCCTCTTGCTGTGCCGGTAGCATAACCAAAATAGGATGCACCATTCACATCACGACCAGCAGCAGTGGAGGAAGTATGAGTTCCATGTCCATCCGTATCGCGGGGTGAATTCATCCTAATCTTCAAGTCAGGATTGTTGGCAATGAATCCTTTGTTGAAAAACTGAGCCCCAATGAGTTTCTTGTTGCACAAGGAAGAATTGAATTGGGTGCCAGATACACACTTCCCTTTCCATCTAGAAGGGACATCAGTGATTCCTTCATACTCTTTGAAGCTCTCACTCTCAGGCCAAACTCCAGTGTCAAGTACACCAATTATGACATCTTCACCGTAATTCGAAGCAGGCCAGGCACCAGAAGAGGAAGTTAGGCCAAGGAATTGAGAAGTATGGGTGGTGTGGAGTTTGAGGGGGCCATCAGGAGTGACAGAAATGAAGCCAGGGGAGTTTTTGAGAGATTCGAGCTCAGAGAGAGTGAGAATTGCACTAAAACCTTGGATAGAATTAGTATATGTATGGATGAGCTTTGTGGTACTGAAAGTATCTTTAGGACTGTCTGAGATAGATAAAAGGGTTGCCAAATACCAACTCTGGTGGCCAGAGAAGGCTTTTGGCATGGCTTTTGAGTCCATGTGGATGATATAAGCATTGGATTGTGCAGAAACTGAACTGATGAAGTGAGTGATTGCAGATAAAACTGTACATAAAATTTGCAGGGCTAGAGCGGCCATTGGTGAGCAATGCAATGGCATTTGTGTGATACAATATTCTTGGCTATAAATATCCATAATCCATGGGTCAATTCCATCGTGCTAAGCAAGAAGATATGGACCACTTAAGCATATAGTGACCAAAATGAGTGGTCGCCAGAAAGTTTTTCGCATCGATCTTATCTTTGTGTCTGGCTTGGGAAAAAGTGGGACACCGCTAGTACCTCTTTCCTCTGTAACATGATAGTCCACCCGTGATTTCTCTCTTCTTCTTGTACCACTATAAAATTACAAACAATATTTTAATGAAGGTGCTCCTCAATTTGACAAAAAACAACAGATAAATTCTTACACCGTCACTCATATTATAATATGTACGTTTACACTCACAATCAAATATAATGACCTGAAAAATGGGCCAAAGAACCTTTGAAAGGCTGCTAATGAGTTGGAAGATGAAGGTAAAATACAAAGATAATTTTGACCTTAAACCAAGGAAGATTCAAGTGAAGCGTGACACAAGTTTTATGATCATATTCATATCACATGCAAGCATACTTGTATGTAGACGACGGGCTCCAACTTCCCCATTTCATTGAAGTTTACATCAAACCAAAGTGGCACATAAATTTATTTTATTGGGTTAGCCATGAATTCCTTATACTGGTCTCGGACGCTAAATCCATGATTTGGTTTGTTTTTTTCTAAATTATCTGCACTGCAAAGTCTTAGAAGTCTAGAAGCAAATTAACAACTGATAGGTACAATGAAGCAAAATCATACTGGGACGGCTTTATTAATTCAGTCAAACATGACTGCAAATACAAGGTTAAAATAGATGAACTTGTTTATTTATTCAAGCAAATATGGTCCAGACCATTGAGAGAGAGAGAGAGAGAGGGCTGAAAATTAAAATCTTTCTAGAACCCAAACGTGTTTCTTTCTTTTCCCTTCAGGTGTCGGCACGCCTGGAAATTTCTCTTTGTCCTTCCTTCACTTTGCCCTTTCATTGTTTTGAAGCTTCTTATTTTTAAAGAATAAGTAAATGCTTGACTACTGAGTCTATCATTATAAAAATTTATGAATCCGTCGTTGATTAAAAGTGTTACTAAACGAACTCTAAAATTAATTGAGTACACCTTATAATCTAAGTACACCCTAATATTTTAATCAAAGTGTACAATTTAACTAAGTACACCCTATTTAACTACCAAAAACATCAATGTACACCTTAATACACTCTATCACACAGCACCCTTTTTGAACCCAAAAAAAAAAAAAAATTTCACATAACACCCTAATACCAATCCTAATTCAGGTTTCTCTTTTTATATGAATTCGTGCCCTCTTTTTAGATTTTGAGTTTGCATCAAAATCTTTAATTTCGTACGGGAGTAGATTTGCTAGCTTTTTCAATTCAAAGCTTAATTCTTGTAAATCCTTGTGATTTTCTTTATTTATTTCTTATTTTTAAATTGAACTCGTTGCCTTCAAATATGTTCTATTATCTTGCGAAAGTTTTTATGAGTTTCTTTTCTTATTTCTGAGTAAAATTCCTTTAAAAATAACGATGTTTTTATATTGGATGGGACATATGATTGAAGATTGGTATCATGAAAAGAAAGAAAAAAACATCCACCTGATGTGCAACAGTGCAAGGTTATGAATTACAACACTTCGAGCATCCTTATAAACTCCATACGGACGATATTTGGCAGTTAAAAGTCTGAATCAAAGGACACATAATGATAAGAACTCCACCATTACTAACTTTACTCGAAAAAGGAAAATAAAGAAAGAAGGAAACATATAGCAAAAGAATTAAGAAAAAAAACCATATAGCTAACCAATTAATTAGTTGAAACTACTCACAATGGCACAAGGCCTACATGCCACTCATTGACCGTAAATAGGCATTTTTCCCCATAGGTGTACCCTCCTAATACAACATTCAACGCAAGAACACAGGACTTTTGAGTATTCAACAATACCTTCTTGTGCTTCCGTTAATGCTCGTTGCATTGTTTGTGGACACTAAGTAATACAAAAACTTCTCTATGTTTGATTAGGGTTGAATATGGTTAGTATTGTATTTATTAAAATTATATTTGTTTCTAAATTCAATTTATTATTTTTGGTCATTTTATATTAGTATAAATTAATAATTTAATAAATAATTTAGTAATAAAATGTACTCACTTAATTTTAGGATTCATTTAACAGCACTCTTGATTAATTATGCATGTTCACTAGTCAGAACAAAAGTTAAACAAAATATAAATAAAAAGCTTCCATTTACTTTGGAGGTATATGATCCATAACCATGATGCATAGTTTATACATAGGTGATAGTGGGTCATCTCATAAAGTAGACCAAAAATAGATGTCAAATAGTATCGTTTTGTTTTTGTTATAATTTAGAATAAAAATAACACAATTTCTTAAAAGTTTTAGTAGTTGTTGTAATAATAATAGAGAACATCTTTTTGACTTTCATAAAATTCTTTAGGAAATATTTATATTTCTTCTTATCCTACGACAAAGTCAAATCACAATACATTTCCTGAGTTACGAGTCACAATGAGTCATTTTCTAATTAAATGTTGAATTCACAATATAATTAATGACTTGTAAGTCACGTCATTTTCAAATAAAAAATTTAGACCATGTTCTCATAAAATTATTTTCTCTTTAAGATTATGCTTTATTATTAATTTATAATATTTACGGGCTTATTATCGTTTGGTTCAGTGATACTTATTCTTTATTTTGTTTGAAAAAGTTTCTAAGTTTGGATCTTATCGTTGATAAATGTTTAATTAATTTATAATTAAAAGAATAATGCGTATGGGAACCTTGTTGGATTGAAGCATGTTTATGGAGATGCCACCCTTTGATGTTGTGTTTGCTTGTCGAATTCGTGTGAGTTTTTCTTTTGTTCCGTGACTTTTAGGTGTAGGTTTCGTTGTCTTTAAAAAAAATTAATAAATAATAAAATAAACAGATAAAAATAGAAAAACAAAAGAGATGGCAGATGCTAAAGTGAAATAGAGCCTTCCAGTACCTAACGGACGCCGACGCGTTTCCATCTGACTTGTGTCATATACCAAATAATGCGACACCCTGTAACCCAAACAAACCTCTCTTTCGTCAAATTCCCATATATTTTTGCCAAATTAAATTGTGTAAATGTAAGCCCTGTAGAGAGTTTAAAACCATCCCCGCATCCCAACCCCACCTTCATCAGAAAGAGAGGGAAAACCAAATTACCAGAACTCTCTCTCTTTCAACCGCATATACATCTCATCTCTCATCTCACTTTCACACTCTATCACCATCTCTCCCTCTCTCTTTGGATAAAGTTCAATCTGAAACTTTTCCAACCCAAAAAAAAAAGAAAAAAAAAGTTGAAACCTGGAAATTGAGGTACAAATTACGATACAAAGGTTTTTCCTTTTGTCATGTCACATCCTTAAATCTCTGTTTCCTTTCTTGAAAACCCATAAACCCCTCAATACACCACATTGACACAACACAACCCGATTTAACCCTTTTGGTTTTTTCTTTCTTCTTTTGTTTCTTTGATTGCAGAGAACATAAAGATGGGAACTTTATTAATGAAGCGCCAGCTTCAAGCTCTGTTCATCGCAGTTTGCCTATTTTGTTCCTCTTCCTGTCTCAAGGTTCCATCTTTTTACCATATCTTTAGCTTATATTGTAATTCATTTTCTGGGCATCAATTTTTTTTGACCTTTTTGGTTTCCCAAATGCCAAACAGATCGGAGAGACTTGTTCCAAAGACAGCGACTGCGACGGCGGGTTGAGCTGCCAAACATGCGCTGCAAATGGAAACACCCGACCCAGATGTACCCGGATTCAACCCACAAGTCCCACATCGAAGGTTATTAATTTTTCCCATATGAATAATTATAATTAAATATTGTTTAGGGTTGTGCATGTGGGTTTGGTTTGAATTTTGTCTAAATTTAATTGGTGGTTATTGGATTAGGTGAAAGGTCTGCCATTTAATCGGTATTCATGGCTAACCACCCACAACTCATTCGCTCAAGCTGGGGTGAGGTCAGCCACTGGATCCTTGCTTGTTACTCCGATGAACCAGAATGACACCGTAGCCTCTCAACTCAAAGTAAGTTTTTTTTTTTTTTTTTTGTGGGTAATTTTCCCCTTTCCTATTTTCTGTTTTCTGTCTCCTGCATTTTTGTTTTTCACTTTTTTAATATTTGGGTTGCTGGAATTTATATTTATATTTAATTTTTTGGGAATGTAAAGTTCTTGCATGCCGCGGGCCGGGGGCAAGGTGGCGTGGTCGAATCTCGGTTTTGATGTGGTAGTCACTTTTGAATTGTTGACCCAACAAATGGGATTTTTATATATTATACTTTTTTTGTTTTCTTATTTCTTGGTTGACAAAAAAATTTGTGTCTGATGACGTGGCATTGCCACTCCTTTGATGTGGTCAAGCAGGCTCATGTTGAACTTTGGTGTGTGTTGTATTGATCTGTGTTGCCTTTTTTTTTTTTTTTTTCAATTTCTTTAAAATTGATATTCATTAGTAGGGATCCTTCATAGCTTGTTCAACTTTCCAGCGTGCGGCTGTCACGAAGCATTGTAGCTTCAGCGCTGAAAACTGATACTATTAAGGGAGCCTACTAATGATTATCAATAGGTTTAAAAAGCATGACAATTTTCTCTGGGCAAATGGGCAAATTTTTTTTTAAAAGAAAGGTTTTTTTTTTTTTTTCTTCTTCTAAAGAATAATAAAGTTATTAGATTAAGCATGTGGGTGTGTAAGTGATCGGTTGAGGCACATCTCTAGCTGGCCCTTATTTCTCTTTGCTAATTACCTGCCCCTTTTATTAAAAAAGAAGAAATGGAGCCTATTTGGCTATATGTGTTGATTAAAAGAGAAGCATTCACCTAATCCACCTGAAACACTTCACTCTTCTCTCTGTAGTTATTCTGACAGTCTACTGCCCACAACATATTTTTCTTGTTTTGGTGTACCTAAATTATGGAAATGAATTATTTACTTGTTTTTAGTTTCTTCTCTTCTCTTCTTTTTTTGGTCAAAATTAAATATGCTTTTCTATCATTGGCAGAATGGAGTTCGAGGCCTTATGCTGGATATGTATGACTTCAACAACGACATTTGGTTATGTCACTCAACTGGTGGCAAATGTTATAACTTAACAGCATTTGTAAGTGCTTCAGTGATGATTTACCAACAGTAAACATATAAATTCTTAGATCAGTTTTTATATTAAAGTTGCAAAATGGAAAATGTTGCTTTTGATTTATTGATTTTGCTTGTGCATTGATTTTCTCTGCAGCAACCTGCTATTAATGTGCTGAAAGATATTCAAGCGTTTTTGGAAGCAAACCCCTCAGAGATTGTCACCATTTTTATTGAAGATTATGTAGAATCTCCACAGGGCTTAACAAAGGTCTTTGAAGCAGCTGGGCTTAAAAAGTATTTGTTCCCGGTTGCTCAGATGCCAAAGAATGGGGAAGATTGGCCAACCGTGGATGATATGGTCAAGAACAATCTGAGGCTGGTGGTCTTCACCTCTAAGTCGGCTAAGGAGGCTTCAGAGGGAATTGCTTATGAGTGGAACTACGTGGTAGAAAATCAATGTGAGTCCTTTTTTTTAAACTTTTCATCATGTCAATTTTGTTTTTTAGTAATTCAAGGCAATACAACTTAGTTAAGAACCCTACCCTGCACACTGGTTTTCGAGCACTATGAAGAACGTGTGGAATATGAGCTACAAAGTTATGCACCTCACCAGACTCTTTGTTTAATGTTTGTTCCAGAATCTATAGTGAGATAATTTAACATCCAAACTCTATCATTTAGGCAGTTTCTGTAAACTGCTTTTAGGTTACTTAAAATCAAAGTATGAACATATCATTCGATTGATGCGCTTCTTGCACTTCTTCCTCAATTTTGTTTGTGTACTGTATTCTCAGATGGAAATGGTGGGATGACACCTGGTTCATGTCCGAATCGTGCTGAATCATCTCCCATGAACACAAAATCTAGATCACTAGTTCTCGTGAACTTTTTTCGCGATCTCCCCAACGCATCCGCGTCTTGCATGGACAATTCAGCTTCCTTACTGAGCGCGTCGAAAGGTTGTTATGAAGCAGCAGGGAAACGGTGGCCAAACTTCATTGCTGTTGATTATTATGAGGTATAGTTATGGACACATTGTCCATTGCAAAATCCTTGGAATAATGTCAAAGTAGACAAAGGACATATTTGTATGCATGCCTAACCTATTGCTTTCTTTGTTGCAGAAAAGTGATGGTGGGGGAGCCCCAGAAGCAGTGGATGAAGCAAATGGCCATCTCACATGTGGGTGTGACAGAATTACATATTGCAAGGTTTGCAACTTTTATTTCCTTTCAGAGTGGAATTTACCATTACAACTTTATAAACTTATCAAACAAGGAAAATATGAGAATCGTCTAAGTTTTTTAATCCATCATGTATGAGCAGGGAAATGGTAGTAATGCTACATTTGGTCAATGCGACGTCCCAACACTTGCTCCGCCACCACCTGCGGCTGCCACCACCACCAGTCCTCAATCTCAATCTCCCAGTAACTTTGCTTCTCAGGATACAGCAGTCCAGTTACTGTGGCTGTGTGGAACAATTTTGGCCACGATTCTCTCAATTTGGATATGATTGTTACACTTTTTGCTTGCTACCTCGCTTGTAATATTTAAACCACATGGACATAATCTTTGAGAAAAAAATTTCATGCCTCTATTGTTCTGGGCCTTGAGGTAAATATCTATTCGAATATTGTAACTAGTAAAAACTTTTGTACAGTCAATTTTCTTTACTCTTTTCATTTATGAATTTTGTCATAACCAATAAAGAGTTTCTTAAATTTGTTTCTTTTCCTTTTCTCTTTATAATTATGGTGGGAAGTTTTTGTAAAGTTAAAGTTGGGCCAAGTTGGTTTGTCACGTCTCCTAGAGATTTCACTTAACTAGACCACCTATGCAACGAGCTACAATGGAGAGATGTAAAAACCTCTGCACTCAGAAGTCTTATATTTGAATCTTTGTATTTATGCATAATGCGATGTATTTGAATCTTTGTATTTATGCATAATGCATTAAGTTTTGTGTTCGAATTTCTTTTTTTAATATTACTTTCACATCAAAATAAAACAGAATTACAAAAACTCATTCCTTTGGTGTGGTGTGGGTATGTAGTATGGAAGAAGAATTTGGACAGAAATGTGATCCTAAACAGAAAGAAACAAATACCCATTTCCGAAGAATCTACATAGGAACCTGCAAAGTCAGTTAATTCATTATATTTATATTCCCGAGTTGCATACAGTGTGCCAAGGGGTGGTTTTTTATAGCTAGTAGCCACACATTCCCTTTTGAAAATGAAGTCCAAATTAAACTATTCTTTCCCAAATGTGATAATCCTCTTTTTCAGAAAAAGAAGAATATATAGTAGCCTAGAAGGGATTGATCATTGATCTTGTCGAGATTCCCCTGCCAGTTCACACCAGAGGTTTGAGAAAAGCATTAGTTTTTATGGACGTGGAACCAAGAATTAACGTTCATAAATAACAAAACTGCAACTAGTAGAAAAAAATTTCGTACTATTTAGGAACAACGAACATGTTACATGGGGATGAATCAATGAATATGATGATGTGCATCTGGCCCCAGTTCGTATAGGAACTCTAAATTGCTATCATGTGGGTTGTCTTGAAATTTGAAAATAACCCTCCACTTGCCAACTAGAGGTTCCAACTAAAAAGCATGTCATTGGAGGGGGTAAAAGTTACTTACCATTTCAACTAAACGTGTATTTTTACTACTTTTTTTAATACTTGATGTGTGTTTATAGATATGATCATAATTAATTTTTTCTTTTATATTTATGAAACCATGGTTATACATATGAACACGTATCAAGTATTGAAAATAATGATGAAGATACACTTTGAGTTAAAATGGATGCAAAATAAATTTCATATTTGGCTCTTCATACAAGTACACTGACAATC
Source organism: Prunus dulcis (assembly GCF_902201215.1). Taxonomy (NCBI): domain Eukaryota; kingdom Viridiplantae; phylum Streptophyta; class Magnoliopsida; order Rosales; family Rosaceae; genus Prunus; species Prunus dulcis. Next base: position 13,931,491 of record NC_047656.1, on the reverse strand, counting down.
TCAATGCCACCCTATGTCATTTCTCAGCAACAATAGCAATCTTAATAATGAAGAAACTATCATTTGGATTTGAATTTTTTATATATGAAAATAATTTTATTTAAGAATGACAGAAGTGAGCAATAATGTGACTAATAAATTACATGGCACACTCATGCTCAAAGCTTTTCTGAACAATGGCATTTGCCAGAACATTTGAATCGGGCGTTCTTTTGAAACTATATGGACCGAAAAACACAATCAGCAAACAATGTAGAGTAATACCCTGCGTAAAAGCCAGGCATGTAACTGGATAACTTTGTCACCATTTGCAACGGCCAGCTTCTGTATTCAAACAAGTTTGGCAAAATTCTCACAGCCTTTCTTCTTGGTGTCTCCATCTTGTGTTATCGGCATGCATGCCACTTTCATACCCAAGGCTATCACCGGATTCAGTTACTTGCTTCTCTTTCAGCCCAACCTTCACATTGTCACCATCTGAGCATTCTGCGGCCCTTCTAGATTTACGATCCTGAAATTTCACAACTTGATAAGTACCAAAATTGAATTGAAACATCGAAATGAAAGAAATGATAGCATCAAAGGAATTAAGGAAATAGGGAGAAAGAACGCACAATCAGGTCATAAATCAAAATGTATAAATGAACTGCATGGAGAAGGAAATGGTTGATTAGAAGTAGAATTATATCTAGCATCAGTGCTCTCAGCATAGTTGATTTTCCACATTTACAGCAAAGGTTGAAAAGGCTCATTCATCTGATGTGATGTGATATGATATGTTACCTTCTTATGTAGTATGCTATGTCAAACTAGAAAGTATTTCAATTGCCAAAAGAAATCAAAGGAGAGAGAGAAACAGAGAGAACTTAAATTCATATTCAGTAAGAAGCGAATACATCTTTGAAAGGGGACTCTTCAGCTTCTAGCATATGTACAATATGTCCCAATTTTGGCCGCTTCTGTGCATTTGGGTCTACACAACGTAAAGCTACAAGAAGAGCCCGCTTCAATGCCCTCGAAGTAGGCTTCTGAGCTAACTTGGGATCCAACACTCCCTCTGGATTCCTGTTAGCAACCATCTTCTTAAGCCACTCAACTAAGTTCACCTGGAAAATTATAAACTTTCAATTAAAAGAAACATTAGAGGAAACAGGGAAAGTAGACAACCATGAGAAAGATTATCTAAATTATTCAGCTCTTATATTCAACAAAGTGCTAGTATAAAACTGTCCGAACCTCTTCTGGTGGCCGGCCATAATCAACTGGATTCCTCCCAGATATTATCTCCATGATAAGAATCCCAAAACTATACACATCACTTCTCTCATTTAACATGCCTGTACTTGCATATTCAGGAGCTACATAGCTTCAAAAGGCAGCAACAAATTGCTATTACGTAAATGAAAGAACACGAACTCATACATATATGCACATGGAGAGAGGGTCTAACTTACCCAAATGTTCCCATGACACGGGTTGTAATGTAGCTCATCTCAGAACCAATGAGCTTGGCAAGGCCAAAGTCTGACACCTTGGCATTCCACTGCTTGTCAAGTAAAATGTTGCTCGATTTTATATCACGGTGAATAACCTTGGGTTCCAATCCTTCATGAAGATATGTTAACCTACAAGATTAAATCAGTTATGACGAAAGCCATTGATTAGGGTAGGAAAAGGAAGAAAGAGACTATATCACATATGTGAATTTTAAATTGATTTGATTTGCACCCTTTCGCTGTTCCCAGTATGATATTCATTCGAATCTCCCAAGTAAGAGGACTGGAAGGCCCTACATCCCCATGAAGCCACTGTTCTAAGTTCCCATTGTTGACGTACTCATACACAAGCATCCTATCACATGAGAAAACAAACAGTACTACATAAATGACTTCAAGATAAAAGATTTTGAGTTGCATCAATATTGTGATCACCATAAAATTAATAAACTTTAGTTTGCAAGACTAAAAGGGTACAATTGAAATAATGAAGCTAAGGCAATTAGGCAAAAACAGAGTACCTATGAGCTCCTTCAGCACAGAAACCGAGCAATCTCACTAAATTCTTATGCCGAACTCGTCCAATTGCCTCAACTTCAACCTTGAACTCTTTCTCAGCTTGTCCCCTTTCAAATATCCCATTTTTAATCCATTAATTCAATGTCACAACCTCAATCATTCACAGCATCAGTCAATTAGTACAACACAATGTCTAACAAAATTATATTAATCAAACACAAACTAAACCTCAAATTATACGAGCTCAACTGACCGACACACAACACTATAAAAGAAAAGAATTACTTCCAAAGAGAGAGAGAGAGAGAGAGAGAGAGAGAGAGAGAGAGAGAGAGAGAGAGAACCTGTTGTTGAGCAAGTTCTTGACAGCAACCTGAGTTTTATCCTCCAACACACCATGATAAACAATCCCATACCCTCCTTCACCAATGACATTCTCATCTACAAACCCATTTGTTGCAACCTCAAGCTCTCTCAGAGTGTACCAACGTCCCCAACCCAAGTGAGAAACTTCAGGTCCCACCATAGCCACCTGATCAACAGCACGAGCCTCCCCACTTCCATGAGAAGAAGAAGACCCAATTGGATAAGTAATCCTATGGTCCTTGCCAATCTCAATGTGAACTTTCTGGTACCCAGTTGGGCTCTCATCCTCTGTAGGCGTCAGCAAGGCTTGCCTTTCGATTCTGGGAATTGGGTCGGGTTCAGGATATGGGTAAGCTTGGACTTGGGTCCGAACATGGTCGACTCTGATCTCCTGGATCTCTTTGGAGACAATTGGGATTGTGGGTTTTTGTAAAGTTTTGTTCTTGGATCGCTTGGAGGCCAACCAGAGGGAAATGACAAACAAAACGAGCACAAAAGCAGCTCCAACGCAAACCCCAAGAACGATCCACAAACGAAGACCAAAAATTGAGGTCTGCTCCGAGAGGTGGTCGCTCAGGTACTCTGTTTGGTTATCAGACATTTCAAATTCTGTTGCTTTCTCATGAGCTGTGTTTGATGGGTCAGTGTGAAGAACTGTGAAGCTGTGGCTTTGCAAGAAGGGAGAGCTTAAGAAGAGTGAAGAGCTTAGTGTGAGAGAGAGAGAGAGAGAGAGAGAGAGAGAGAGAGAGAAGAAGAAATAGTGGAAAAGGTTAATGGCAGCTGGCATGATGGGACTCTTTGGAATCGGAAAAGGATCTGCTGTGTCCACAAGTAGCTACTGGCTGCTGGCTGCGGGCTGCTGCTGCTTCTGCTTTTTTAGTGAAAATGTAAATACGCGGGGCTCGATTTGGCTGTTGGTTGGGAGCTCCCATCTTATTTCTCCAGCGTTTGTGAAAATGCATTTAATGTCCAAAAATAGTAACTTTGAATCTGATATTCAATTGCTTAAGACCCAAGGTTTTCCAAAGTGTGTACAATTTTTGTTAAATCATAAAAGTAAAATAAAATAAATGTAAATTTGTGAGTATATTTACTATATTTAACATCTGTTAAAGTTAAAAGGTTATTTGTTACACTTAGCTAGTTGCCATCCTTTTTTCTAGTCATCTTTTTTTTTTTTGTATGATTAAGATATAAGGAATTTGTTTCAAAGGGTGTTGATATTTGGATCACATTTATTGACCGTATTATTGACAATCTCTTTAATATAGGCGGATCTCACATATACTGGGGAGTGTTACTATTTGAACCACATTTATAAATAACATTGTTGTTGTTTCAATAGTGCCTCAATTGAGTTAGGTTAGATGTACTATTTCACAATTAAATATCATCACTTAAATTTGGGTTTGTTAGGAGAAAAAATAAAACAATGAATTATTTTTAGGAGAAGCAAGATTTGAAGTCTTACTTGTAAATTTGAAGATTAATAATATTATCAATAAAATTAGGGAATTGCTATTGGTACTATAAAAAAAATTTATTTTGAGGTTTTCCCTTTAAAGAAAAATTGCATTTACATAAGTGAATAGTGATTATTTTGAAGTGTGAATAACAATTCTCTAAAACTATAATGGCCATAACAATTTTGGTAATTAGTTAGTAATTTTTATTTTATGAGAAAGATATATAGTGAAATACTAATTTGATAATAAAAACCGCCTTATATGTGGTGTAAAACATGTAGCTTTTTACACCGCACGCAAAGGACGTAAGAATCATTGTCTTCCTTTTTTCTCTTTCTCTTTTATCTTTTTTTTTTTAAAAAAAAAATTCTTTAAATACATTGTGTTCGCTTATTATATAAGGTTGAATGTTTTCGTTATGAAATAAAAAAAAAAAAATTAAAAACAGATGCACATATCAACAGTAAAATAAAAAAACACACATACACAACTCCATCATTAAAATTTGTTTTGATTTCTTACTCCATCTTTTACGTTACAACGGTCATCAGAATGAACCAAATCATGTAATTATTCTAATCCTAACCCAATCAATGACTCCTCGTTTGTTGTTTCTATTCGCCAGCTGATAATAGAAAACAATTCATATGTATATGCAGATATGTACATCCCATCTTCATACGCTTCTAATTAATATTGAGATTTAGGCACGTCATTTTTAGGTGCAGGAAGTTCAAACTAATATTTATGGAAGTCACGGCCTTTATCCAATTGTCTCTTGTAGAACCTAATCCATTATTTTCATAATTCTAAAGCTACCTACGACCTAAATTTTATTCAAATTTGATGTGCACGCATGTAAAGCACAATGTTTATAGTGTGACAAGAATTATAATATAATTAATTAAGGTGATGGCGAGGGTTGTTATACTTAAATTATAATTAAAGTTTAACATGTTATATTGTCAGACTGTTAATTTGAACTAAAAACATATTTAATGATAACTTATATACGACCAATAATTAAATTGGGAATATAATAATGTTGAACACTAGAAAGAGAGGCGTTTCTCTTGAAGACATATCTAGATTTGGGCTAGGAATTTTCTATTGGCATGGTTCAACTTCTACGCAATGGACTTAAATTCATAAACATAAATATTTGTTTTTAGTAAGATGATTTTCTTTTTCAACAACTACGATCATCCTAAAAACGATGACGTATTGAAATCCACTCTACACCAAACAGCCGCATTTTTTATTTTTTATTTTATTTTATTTTATTTTTTCAGACATTTTTTATTGAGATGGACGATAATATACTAAACTCTCACACACTATATGGATGTTAGGACTCGAATCCAAGATCTTGCCTGGAGGAGCAATTGCTCCAAACCACTACACTAGTGAATCCTTTCCAATTGCCTTATATTTTAATTTGTTGGTGAACAACCCATAGTTGGAATCCCTCCCTACATTAGAAAAATGAGTAACTAATTACTAAATTATTAATGACATTAACTTGGGAGATAAACTTTCATGTTTGTAAATGAGACATTTGCATAGAGCTAGGGTAGTAAGCCCGTCTGCTCACACATAAGTTCGAGTCCCTCTCCCGGTAAAAAAAATTGATCACATCTTAAAAAATCGATGAATGAATACTCTAATTAAACAAGAATGACAATTTAGTAATTGATATCTTTGGTGGGCTTAGATTTTTATTTAGAGTTGAGCAATAAAGTTAAGCATCTCCTTACTACATAAAATCTATTGATATCTTTTATCACAGCTATAAAATCTATTGATATATTTTATCACAGCTAATAGAGTTAAGCATCTCCTTAACTATTATAAAAGAGAAGATGTTTCCCTTCACGTACTTGCTTAACTATATTAGCCGCTTCAACAAAAAGCTTAAGGAGATGCTTGATTTGAGATGTGGATAATCTACAGTTTATAACATTCACAAAAAAGTTGCTTAATCCTACGCAAGGTTTTGAGTTTGAATCATTCCTGATTAAATATCGTTTTAATTAAAGATGTTGCATAATCTTACAAGTTTAATTAATTTGAAGAAGTCACACTAAGGACGCTATTAAACACAAATCATACTCTTGTACCCCCATTTGGGATGATTCTACAAGCAAGCTAGTCATAATTTGAAATGAGTGTACATGTGATAATTTGTGTATCTCCCCTCGTTATGATATTTGAAATTTTTGGAATAAAACTATTATCACTCATCATTTTCAATAATAAGTTTTTTTTGACAGTGCTAATAATATCACTTCAAGGAAACGAAGAGTTAATAGAATAGAGTAGCGCCACCTGGCATGCGAGTCAGCTCACCGAGTCAAGGAAACGATCTCTGTACCATTCCCGCCATTTTGTCCCACCAAAATCCAATTCCGTTCCCGCCAAAACCACAAAAAAGTTTTATGTCAAAAATACCCCTAAGACAGAAAAAAATCGGCCTGCTTGTTGTTGTGACTCCCTCTTCCTTAAAGCTAACTTAAGCAGGGGTAAGATAGTAAAGCATGTAGCCCACCTAGCACCACTACCTCCACTCAACCTGAGACTCGCCGCTGGAGGAAGAAGAAGGCTCAAGAGAACCCAAAAAGACCCAGACTTTTCAGAGCTTGTTGTTCCCTAGCGAACAGCGATTCTTTCCCAAGGTCGGTTTTAACGGTCTTTTTATTTATTTTAATTCAAAATGATGAACTTTTTTTCTTATGTTTTCATTTTCGATTAATTGAATTTTTGGTCTGGAAATGGATTGATTTGATTCTGGGTTATGGTGTTGTATTGGTATTTATATATGTATGAATCTTTGACAGTCTAGCACTGAGATCGAAGAGACATATCAATGGTGGACGACGAGCAGCCAATTGAGGCCGTCGGGAGGCGGCGGAACCGAGGAGCTGAGGCGTCGGCGCGTGCCGGAGCCCTCGAGCGCCTGAAAGCTCTTCGCCATGGCGGCCGCCGATCCGAAGCTGGTGGGTTCCAGATCAAGATGGAGAACCCGATTTACGACACGGTCGGTGACGACGAGTACGACGCGCTCGTCGCCAAACGACGCGAAGAGGTTCGAGGTTTCATTGTCGACGACGATGGCCTGGGGTATTGCGATGAGGGCGAGGAAGAGGATTGGACCCGGGCTGGGCCGTCGTCCGATGAATCTGACGGCGACGATAGGCCGAAAAGGAGGAGAGCCGAGAAAAAGGATAAGGACAAGGAGAAGGAGGCTCGGCCCAAAAAGCCCAATTCTTCGCTTACGGCTGCGGCGGCGATGATGGGGAAGCAGAGGCTGTCTTCGATGTTTACTTCATCGGTGTTTGGGAAAACTAGAGATAATGAGAGGGGGAAAGGGTTGAACTGCGATAGTATTGTGGATGATGTGATTGCAGAGTTTGCGCCTGACGAGGAAGACAGAGAGAAACGGAGGAGGGGGCATTCGAACAAGAGTTTCGTGCCGATTTCTTGTGTTAAGAGTGAGAGAGGGTCTGATGGTGGTGTTGGTTTAACAAGGAGGGCTGAATTGGATGTAGTTGTTGCAAATGGTAGTGATTCTGTGCTGATTAATGAAGGGGCTAACGAAAATGAGGCCAAGAAGGACTTGGGTTTTGAACTTGATGATCCTCCAAGTGAGCAAACTCATAATGTTTCAGAAAATGGAGGGGTAATTGAGGAGAAAAGGGTGGATTTTGTTGAGGAGAAAGTGGAAGCTGTGGTTAAGAAGGAAGAGGTTTTTACTTTGAATGCGAAGATTAAGGAAGATAATAAGGACCCGGCATTGAGCGCTATGGCTGGATGGAAGGCAGTGAAAACTGGAGGGGATGGGGATGTTTGTAGTGGTACTGTGGAGGTCAACAGTGGCTCAAATGGTGAAGAGACTTCAGATTTTGATCTGGAAGAAGATGGGTCACTGCCTTTTTACATGCTTGATGCTTACGAAGAGTTATATGGAGCTAATATAGGCACCCTTTATCTATTTGGGAAGGTAAATGTGGCAATAGACTGATGTTATGTAAGTTCTGTTGTTTTCTTTGACAATGAACGTTTGTAATCTGTTTGATTGCGTAAGTGTAGTTCTAGTCTTGCATGATTAATCATGTTGCACTCTTTCATAGTTTTATTGTTTTGATATAGGTAAAAGCAGGAAGTACATACCAGAGTTGTTGTATGGTTGTAAAGAACATGCAGAGATGTGTCTATGCAATTCCAGACAGTTCTGTATTTCACACTGATGAAATGATGAAGCTTGAAAAGGATGCTGAAGAGTCAAGGATTTCTTCCACAGATTTCCGTAAGAAGCTGCATGTAAGTTTTTTTGTTTTTTTATTTTTTTATTTTATAGGCATAAATATACATACAATTTAGTATTTGTTTTTCTTTCGCTGCTATTGATGCTTTTACTGTTTTGCTTTCTCAGGATGTGGCTTCAGGTTTGAAAAATGACATAGCAAAGAAGTTGTTGGATCTCAATGTATCAAATTTTAGCATGGCACCGGTTAAGGTCTGCAGATTCACTCATTGAGATGTTTCCATTGATTGAATTTAAGTGAAGTTTGTTCAATCTTGTTAGCACTTAAATGTTTTGTTCCACATCTGTTGCTCATTGTGTTATTTGAACATATCACAGAGGAAATACGCATTTGAGCGATCTGACATACCTGCAGGAGAGAATTATGTACTTAAGATCAATTATCCATTCAAGGTATAACACTCAACCTGTAAATGAATCAGTTACATCATTGAAGTACACATCCAATTGCTGCACTCTTAATGAGTACTCATTGCACTGTTGCAGGATCCCCCACTTCCAGCAGATCTAAAAGGCGAAACTTTCTGTGCTCTTCTAGGAACTCATTGCAGGTACAAGAGTTAGTGCTGTTCCTCATGTTTGGTGTCTGATCTATTATTCTCAGATAGTTTCTTTTGTGTTTATATTTTTATTCATGGCTTGGCTGTTTCCTAGTGGATGGTAAGGTAACTCTAGAAAATACAGCTAGCTTATGTACTCAAGACTCATTTCCTTAAGAAATACGAGAAAACATAACATATTGCAACATACAGCGCGTTGGAGCTTTTCCTTGTTAAAAGGAAGATAAAAGGGCCTTCCTGGTTATCAGTTTCAAAGTTTTCTATCTGCCCAGCCCCAAAACGGGTGAGATCCTCAAGTCTGGACTTCAGTTATCATTCTAGCTGTGCTTATGGAATTCATATTTGCTTGTTTTCAGGTTAATTTGTAACACTTTCGGTTATTCTATATATACAGGTGAGTTGGTGCAAGTTTGAGGTGATAGTTGATTCTGCAAAAGACATAGGGGTTTCAAATTGCCCAAAGAAAACTGCAGAGAGTCCCCCAGTGGTTGTAACTGCAATAAGTTTAAAAACTATTATCAACCAAAAGCATAATGTTAATGAAATTGTCTCTGCATCTGTTATCTGCTGTCACAAGGCCAAGGTTTGTTCTAGAATCTTTTTTAGCGCTGCTCTTTATTATTATTTTTGGGTTTCTTTTTTCTTTCTGTAACTATTGATGCGTCTTGTTGGGATACACAATTATCTAAAGTCTATGCCATAGCGTGTAAATTTCTGTTTTAATCTTATGTTTATAAATTTTATCCATGTATTCGGACTTCTACAGTGAACAAAGTTTGAAATCATAAATTCTTACCTGCTTCTATTCCTGCTAAAGCAAATTACAACTACGTTCCAATATCCTTATATCTGTGCTCTTTGGCCTTTCAGATTGACACTCCCGTGTTGACCTCAGAATGGACAAGACCTGGTATGCTGAGCCATTTTACTGTTATCCGTAAGCTTGATGGAGGCATATTTCCAATGGGATTCACTAAAGAGGCTACGGATAAGAACTCTAAAGCTGGATCAAATGTTTTAAGCATTGAAAGCAGGTAAGTTGTACTCATGTATCTAGTTCTCAGTCAGTCCTTTTCTTTGTTCACTCTAGAAAAAGTAATAACTATCCTAACAAAAACTGTATTTTATGTATTGCCATTGAAGTATATTTGACTTTGTTTTGCAGTGAAAGGGCTTTGCTAAACCGTTTGATGATTGAATTATACAAGTTGGATAGCGATGTTCTTGTTGGACACAATATATCTGGGTTTGACCTGGATGTCCTTCTCCACAGAGCTCAGGTGGGAATACTTTTGCTTTGCTTTCTGTTAAAATTAATCTTACCTACCCATATTATGTATTTTTCAATGAGTAGTAAACAAGATAAACAAGGAGAAAGTCGTGAAACTATCATTCTAATATTTGTTATTGATAAAATTATACTTTGCTGCAATTATTTGCATCTAGAGACAAACTAAATGGTATCCCAACTGCTGACTAGATGCAGTTCCTCATCAGTTATGTGACCTGTTAGTACAACATTTCTTGTCTGTTGCATAAAAATCAAACAAAAGCCTGGCATATTCTTGTAAATGATTTGGATTCCAATTCTGAAATAAAACACTCATTCTCCAAATGCAGCTTTCTGCAGCTGTGCCGTTCCAGTGCATAGTTTAGTACTTTTATTGTTTCAAATGCCCATTTCTCATAAATACGCAATTTTACTCATGCTGCTAGTTCTAGTTTTTTAAGAAATGAAAATTCTGCTGTATCATGGAAGCACCCCCTCCCAGAAAAGAACCAAAGCAAAAATTGCCATTTATTATAATGTTTCCATTAATGCTGCTTTGTATATAGGTATTATGAGTTGCCATTTCCAATGAAAATTTAAAGATGTTCAAGTTTTGCAGGTTTGCAGAGTGCCAAGCAGCATGTGGTCCAAAATAGGCCGCCTCAAGCGTTCTGTGATGCCTAAGCTTGCAAAAGGAAGCACCATTTTTGGGTCTGGAGCAAGTCCAGGGATCATGGCCTGCATTTCTGGTCGCCTTCTGTGTGATACATACTTGTGTTCCCGTGACTTATTGAAGGAGGTAGGGTACTTGCGTTGGGGATTATATGCATGGTAATTCTGATGAGGTATATTTTCTCAGCATCTCATGTATGTGATGAATGTTGTTCTTCCAGGTTAGCTATTCTTTGACACAACTTGCAAAGACTCAGCTGAACAAAGACCGAAAGGAGATCATGCCACATGATATTCCCAGAATGTTTCAAAAATCAGAGTTTCTCATGGAACTTGTAGGTTCTCATGCTTACATTATTTACTATATGTGTTTTTTGTTTTTTGTTTTGGTTTTGTTGTTAAAAGTAGTTAAATGGTGATTTGTTAATCTATGCTAGACTACTTGGAGTGTTTTTGTAATCTCATAGTATCTCTTATCATACATAGATACAGTTTAAGTGAAGGGGCCATGATTATAAAACCAAAAACCTATTGTTTTAATTAACGAAACTAAAAATATCAATAAAATTGGTAAAATAATGTACTAGAAAAATGTATTAGGAGAGTACACTTTGATGTTAGCTAAGTTAGCTTTGTTCTTTTTATTCTGCAATTGGCTGATGGTTCATGGTTGTGTAAATATCTTTTAAAGTGGTTACACTGAATGTAACCACTTTAACTGGTCCTTGTCGTTCATTTGTGCCATTGCAACAAGTAGTGATGGACCATTATGCTTACCGGTTGTGTCAATCTCTTCCTAAAAAAACATGGTTCTTGTTTAGTTTTCTTGACGCCTCGAGGTTTTAAAATTCAATGCAAGCTTAGTGATATGACTTGTAAGAACTTCACTAACAGTTCAAGGGATAAATTTCCTACGATAAATGCAAAATTATTACTTTGTCTACTTGCGTGTGTAATAGTGTTTTTGATGTATTCAGATTGAATATGGAGAGACAGATGCATGGCTGTCTATGGAACTCATGTTTCATTTGAGTGTTCTTCCCCTCACACGTCAGCTGACTAAGATAAGTGGTAACCTGTGGGGAAAAACTCTACAAGTGAGTCGTATGATGATTTTTTATTTTATGAATTAAATTCAAAATTTGATAATGGACACGGCCTAAAAGGTATAGTTGGTCTAAATCTAATATATACATTTTTCAGGGTGCTAGGGCACAAAGAGTAGAATATCTTTTACTGCATGCTTTCCATGCAAAGAAGTATATTGTTCCAGACAAGTATCCTCATCCAAAAGAAACAAAATTGACAAAGCGGAGAATAGATAATGGTTCTGATGAGAGAAATGTTGATGAGTTGGATGTAAACGATGTAAATATTGATAATGATGCACATAGTGGTCATGGAAAAGGCAAAAAAGGTCCTGCCTATGCAGGTGGATTGGTCTTGGAGCCAAAGAGAGGTTTATACGACAAGTATATATTACTTCTGGACTTCAATAGTCTTTACCCGTCTATTATTCAGGTTCCTAACATTAACACTTCTGTTATCATTATCTGAATTTTTTACCTAAACCTTCTCTTTCCCCTTGCTGCCTTTTTCTAATATTTTTTGTCTCCCTAATGTTAAGTGAAGTAAAATCTTTTGCACATTCTTGTGAGTATCAATACTTACTTAATTTTACAGGAATACAATATATGCTTCACAACAGTGGAGAGATCTCAGGAAGGATTGGCTCCTCATTTGCCATCTAGTAAGACAACTGGACTTCTACCTGAGGTATAATATCATCCTCAGTAATGATTTGTTGTTTATTCATTCAGTACATTTTAGCTCAAACAGATTATTTCCTAATGAGATGTCTATTATAGTATGGAGCTGTATGCCTCATATCCTTTTTTCCATATTCTTTCTCTTAAGAAAATAGGTGCAGATATATGATATCTTTTTGCACTACTTTGCAGTTGTTAAAAGATCTAGTTGAAAGGAGGAGAAACGTGAAGAAATGGATGAAGACTGCATCTGGTCTCAAGATTCAGCAACTTGACATTCAACAGCAAGCTCTAAAGCTGACTGCAAACAGGTTTCTTTTGTTGTTTAGGCTTTTAATTTGTTGTCCTCATCTTGATTATATCTCACTTGTCCTTGAATTCATATATATATATATATATGGATGGGTATTGCAGTATGTATGGATGCTTGGGGTTTTCAAACTCGAGATTTTATGCAAAGCCACTGGCAGAGCTTATAACACTGCAAGTAAGAAAAATATGTTTAGCTTAGCTTACATTGTACTAGCGAATTGTTCAATCTAATATAAATACAGATGTTGGCTTTTACACTTACTGCTTCTATTCAGTATTGAGGAATTCCCATAATTGTTGTGCAGGGGAGGGAGATTCTACAAAGTACCGTTGATCTTGTTCAAAACAATTTGAACTTAGAGGTAATTTCTTGTATATCATAATAGAAGTAGTGGATACAGTCTTCTAATATCTACATCTAAGTTATGTCAGTTGACTGGTTAAGATTTAGCTTTTGAAGGATGTGCTACTTTTATTTTTTCTGGCAGGTAATCTATGGTGATACAGATTCAATAATGATTTACAGTGGACTGGATGATATTGCGAAAGCAAAAGCAATTGCATGGAAAGTCATTCAAGAGGTGAGGTTATAACCACAAAAGAGTGTTATCTAGATATTCTATGGTTTGTAAACTTTGTACTTGAGACCCTTCTCTTGCATATTAGAGGATTGCAATTTGTAGGAATTATTTTCTTAACAGATGTGAATGTCTTGAGTTACATTGAGAGTTTCATTCTTCCACATTCCTTTGGAAAATCCTTAATTTTTCTTAAAGAAAGCTTAAAATCCATTATATTTATACATGATGTTTCTGCAGAAAATAACATCATATGGCACAAATAGTTCTCATAACTATTGATAGATGGTTCCCAAAAGGGATTTCTCCCATTAAAAGTAGATGCTTTAGCGTGTGGCATCTGCCTCACAAAAACTATGCATACTAGTAATCTCCTTTCTGTTTTTCTTTGTATCCAGGTTAACAAAAAGTACAGATGTTTAGAAATTGATCTTGACGGTTTGTACAAGAGAATGCTGCTTCTCAAGAAAAAGAAATATGCAGCTGTAAAGGTGCAATTCAAGAATGAGACACCATATGAGGTATAAAAAAAATTCATACTCCAGGTTTTAGTTCACCCTTTCTTGGAAGACAATAAAAATTATATTTTTCATTGCAGGTTATTGAACGTAAGGGCCTCGATATGGTTCGCCGAGACTGGAGCTTACTTTCAAAGGAACTGGGAGATTTCTGCCTAAGTCAGATTTTGTCAGGAGGGTATGCTTTAGCTTTTTTTTTTCCCGACATTGCCAGTCTGGTTTTGTGCAAAGATTACTAATCTGTCGTATTTGTGGCTCATATGCTCACAGGTCATGTGAGGATGTTGTTGAATCAATTCATAACTCTCTGATTAAGGTGAAGTCATTGTTCTTTTCATATTGTTTTTTTTTTTTTTTTTTTTTTTTTTTTTGGTGGGTGTTTTGGGGACAAATGGTTTTTTCTTAATCATCAGAAATTTAAGCTCAGAGGTAAGTGGGGAAGGTTAGAAGGTAAAATGCTGAAATGAGACAGGCTCGGCTGAGAAAGCTTGAGGAAATGTTAAATCATGAATGAATGAGAAGAGAAGATAAGATAGTTCAGTGGGTATCTTGTCCTCTGAATTGGACTGCGTTTTTCTATATAACGAAAGTATGTTTCTTTTGAGAATAAAAAATCAGAAGATAAGATGGGGGCTTTTTTCTCTTCTTTTCCTTTTTTTTTTCCTTTTGATGAATAAATTTCCTAGAAACTGAAGTTGTTTCTGTTTGCCATGTTGAAATCATTGTGGGTTTCCCTGAGCCATTTTAAATCTGTTGAGGCTTTTTGTCCTTGTAAATTCATTTCCTATTATGTGGCTGTATGATCAAATGGATTGAATTGAGTTGCATTTTCATGATTTTGAAGCATCATGTTAAAAATGTATCAATTAATGTTGCATATTGAACAGGTGCAAGAGGACATGAGAAAAGGACAAGTCGCCCTTGAGAAATATATCATCACCAAGACATTAACTAAACCACCTGAAGCATACCCAGATGCCAAAAACCAACCACATGTTCAAGTGAGTTCAAGAAGGATATTTAAAGTCCAGTATTGATTGATCTGGTCCCATCTATTTGATGTGTTTTTTTCATTCATCTATTCTAATTGATACTTCTGCAAACAATCCTAGGTGGCCCAAAGATTGAAGCAAAGTGGTTATTCTACGGGTTGCTCTGTTGGCGATACAGTCCCCTATATCATTTGCTGTGAGCAGGTTTGGATGCAGTAGAAATGCGTTCTCTATTGAATGGATATTAATTGAACATTGAGCCCTTTTTTCAACATTCAAATGGTGATGTTCATCATGTGTAGCTTCTCACTCTCCACTCCCATTTGTTGGACAGGGGACCGGTTCAGTTAATTCAACTGGTATTGCTCAACGTGCTAGACATCCTGATGAATTAAAACGGGAAGATGGGAAATGGATGATTGACATTGATTACTACTTGGCCCAGCAGGTTCGTTCTCTGGTTTATTTTCTCTAAACCAAATTGTCATGGACTATGATCTTTTATGTAGTATGTTCTCCTGTTTGCTTGATATCTAAGTGCTTCATCCTGTGGCAGATTCATCCTGTGGTATCACGTCTTTGTGCTTCAATTCAGGGTACCAGCCCCGAACGCTTAGCTGATTGTTTAGGGCTTGACTCTTCTAAGGTAAATTATACCTCCCAGACAACTCTGAAAGTGATTGAAAGGGTTTTTCACTCTAATGTATTTTTGAAATTGGAAATTTTAGTTCAAAGTTAATTCAAGTGAAGCTGTCAGAGACGACCCTACCAGCTTGTCCCTTGCTGTTGACGATGAAGAGAGGTAACCTTATCTGACTGCCATTAAAATTTAGTTGACGGTTATAATTATTTTAAAGACTGAAGTGATACTTCGAAAATTTAAAGGAGCGTGCTTTACTTTCCCCAATGCAGGTTATTCAGTTTTTTTTAGTTCAATTTTTTCATTGTAGTATGCTTTTAATTCTGAAATTCCCAGTTTCTTTATATCTTGTGGCTAACTGTTTCCCAAATCTTTGATCCTATTTCCACTAGATCCTAAACCGAGTTTTTTCTCAAATTAGAATGAAAGGGTGAAGATTTCTATGAGAAAATAACACATGTATCCATGTGATGAACTGCAGATATCAGGGTTGTGAGCCTTTGATCTTGGCTTGTCCTAGCTGCTCTGGTACTTTTGATTGTCCATCTATCTTGAATTCCATTTCGAAGTCAATCACTGGAAAGTCAACAAGGCCACAAGCTGAGGAATCTACCATCGATTTTTGGCATAAACTGCGTTGTCCAAAATGTCCAGGGGAAGGTGATGTGGGCAGACTGTGTCCCGCAATGATAGCCAACCAGGTATATAGACTGACTCGTGTGATTTTGCACTCACCACTAATTATTCGTTGAGGCAACTACTGAGGATGCACTCGGATTCTGAAAAAATATATTGGTTTTGAATACCCTATTTACATTGAGCGTCTACTGAGGATGCACTCGGATTCTGTATTTATCTTTCAGGTGAAAAGGCAAGCAGACAGTTTTGTTTCAATGTACTATAAGGGCTCAATGACGGTAATTTGACCTCTTGCTGATTATTCTGGGGTTCATTGGAGTAGTGAGTTATGTGGTTATTGAGAATTAATATGAATCTTCTGATTTTACTTTCAGTGTGATGATGACACTTGCAAGTACAACACACGAAGTCTCAATCTTCAGCTTGTTGGTGATTCTGAGAGAGGAACAGTTTGTCCAGACTATCCTCGCTGCAATGGACGTCTTGTAAGAAAGGTTTGCATAAAAAACTTGTTGAAAAGAAAAATAAAATTGCTTTCTTTTAGTCCATTTTTTAGCTAATAATTTTTGGCTGTTAATGTACATTTATTAGTACACAGAAGCAGATCTGTACAAGCAGCTCTCATTTTTCTGCCATGTCTTGGATACAGTACGCTGCATTGAAAAGGTGATAAACATTTCTTCACCAGGACAGTAGCTCTTGGTATGAGCTTTTTTTTAAAAATTCACATAATTATAATCTTTTGCTGCAATTGGATTCGCAGATGGAGGCTAGCACTAGATTGCCACTAGAAATGGAGTTGGCCAAAATTCGGCCGATTGTGGATTTGGCTGCCTCAACAGTTCAAAGGATTCGGGACCGTTGTGCCTACGGATGGATACAGCTGCAAGATTTTTGTGTTACAGTTTAGATTGTTAGGTTTTGCAGATCTCTGCTGGTTAAGTTCACTTCATTTTCTTCTTTAGCCATTCCTGTATATATTAGAAACAGAATTATTTATCAGGTGAGCCATTTGCTCGGCTAAAAAGTCGGGATGAAATCCTGTTTTGCTTGGTAGGTTCTCGCTCAGCAATGTTTATGTGCAATCAGAGCCTGTAATCTCACAGCACTATTGTATAAAGCTATGCATTACAAGTTCACAACTTTCTTAACAAATGAAGCGCTCTCTCTCTCTCTCTCCCCAAAACCCTAGAGTAACGCCCAGAGCAGTCTCCTATTCGTTGAGTCGTTTGTTTCAATTCCCAATCCTGCTTGGACTGAATTCATTATAGCTTTTGAAGTGTTGCCAATCATCACACCCAACTTCAAAAAGAAATCAATTCTGGACACTTGTCCTCATTCTTTTTTGGACCAAAGTTAGGAAGGAGGGGGGTTTTTCTCACACTACTAAGATGACACGAGGGTTTGAACTTGAGACACTGGTATGCAAGTAAATGCTCTTTTTCACTAAACTAGACTCCATTAGCTAACACTGTCCTCATTAACTTTTCTACCTTTTAGTACCTTTAAAACTTCAGAAGCTAAACCCTAATAAACTATCTTTAACCAGTCTTTAAATATGTAACATAATTTCTCAACCCAGGACTGCTCATGAACTTAATTAAGCCTAAACATTTCTGGTTCAATTGGACCAGTACAATCAAGTCAGCCTGCTCAAGCATAGGCAAGATGAATTGGGCGGGGCAGGCCACCAGGTCCTTACTAAAATTCAGCTTTCTTGCTGGTCCGATTATGGACCCGAACTGAGTTAATGATGCTGAAAATTTGAGTAGGCCTTCATATCATCAGAATAAAATTGAAAAACAAAAAGAAAAAGAAAAAACCAACCACTAAATAAATGGAAAGTTTCGTGTTTTTTTTAATTTATATTTATTTAATTATTGAATCTCATTCAAAATGGATGATGAATTGCAGTGTCAGCCAAATAACATGAGGCGAAGCAACAATCATTCTATTAACAAGGAAAAAAAAAAACTAGCGTTCCCCAAGTCAGCTAAATTATGTATTTGGACATGTGTGTATGCTTTGACTACTTTAAAAGGAACTACTTTAACTTCAAACATCGCTTGCGCTAAGAAAACAAAAAGAATGTATACTGCTTCATGCAACCCCTTGCTGCTACATACTCACTGCAGCTCCCCAACAGGTGCTTCATTGAGCCACAGGAAGTGAATGAACTCGTACAATTTTGCACTCACACTAACCTGCTTAGTGTCGAACAAAATGTCGTTAAAATTTCAATCATTGAGAGGTGAGAATAGTTTCAGTAGAGATATATCAGTTGGTTCAGTTAAGTACCTTGTACGGTGTTGGGTTTAGTCTCCTCATGTGGTCGGGACGCATTTTCCTTAGTTGTGTTATGCAGCGGTCCCTGATGTCCCTTAATGGTGGCAGATCTTCTCTTATTCCACCTTCAATAAACAAGAATCTGAGTTTAGACATTATGTATACACAAGAATTCAATTGTTTTGGCATTTGTTTGATGCTCATGTCATAACCACAATAATACAAAAAGAAAACGGGAGGGGAGTGCTGAACGCTACATGTTCAGCTATTGTTCTATTTCCAAAGATGATGACAAATCCTGAAAGTGTACCTGGGCTTCCAGACCAAAAACATTTCATAAGTTCTTCAACACGCTGTGGCACCACATATGCTCTCTTTGATTCATTAAAAGGGTGACGACACAGGATTCTTTCTCCAACCTGTATGTCAAAATATAAATAAAATGAGACTTTCTGCTTCATCATTCCAGTGATCATCACATGGAGTGAAAAAGACAACATTGAGTTAGTAAATAATCTTGAGACAAATGTGGTGTAATTTATGCAGAGGCAAGTTCACAAGATACCTTTGGAGGTGGTTCATTTTCCCCTGTCATTATGTCTACCAGGGGATAACCTTCTTTTCCATACAATCTGTAACTCCGCTTTTTACAAGGAATGGATACCTAAAATAGGAAAAAAAAATTATAATCTAAAAGAGAATGGTACTGGAATAGAAACCTCCGCTTGATCCTAAATCTTTTGACTGGAAATTTGTTGACAGTATGACCATACCTTTGTAACATCTTCAGAAAGTTTAATGCGAGGCTGATTATTTATCTCAACAAGCTTGAAAACACACCCTAAGGCGGCTTGAGCATAGCAAGTAACTACATAGGTTCCAATTCCAAATGAGTCAACCTCATGACCCTACACAAAAAATAGACTAATCTAATTAAGACATTTGATTCCAAGAAAATGTATTTCGTCCTGCAGCAATAAATCTCTAAAGACAAACAACTTGAAGGTTATATATCAAGACTAAACAAAACCAGCATTCAAATGCCTATGTACAGTTCTGAAGCCATAGTGAATATACTTTATAAAAGCCCCATAAGTTCAGAATCATTACCTGTTTGTTTAAAGCATCCAAAGTTTCCTCGTTGAGATCATTACTAGCTGTAATATTCGTCTTTCCAAACCCAGGTACTCCAAATTCTTTTTCAATGGTACGGAAAATCTTCCGAGCCTCGCCAGACAAATATGCTAGGTCACCTGAATCCAACCTAATGCCGGCTGCTTTGTACCTGGACATAGCATCATCTAACTCATTAATGAAAGCTTCAAATGTAACTAGTTGAGTGCCTAAAAATATCAAATCAATTACGTCAAGAGTCTTCAAGTGCACAGATTAGCATGATGTCACAACAGTAACTAAAAAAATTGGAAATACAAGGTTAATGTAATAGTGCCTAGAGTAGAGGCAACTTTCTGGAAGAACTGTGGTTTATTCTATCACTTCTAAAAGGGCAATTTACCCAATGATGCAACCAAAACAACCCCAAGAAATAAGCTGCATGATTAAGAGATAGCGGAACAGATTTAACATGCCTAAGATCTTAATGTTTAAGCAATTAATATTGGCTTTAACCCCTTAAAAAGAAATAAACTACCACATGGGCTGCTAGGTAGGCGTTACATTGCAACTTCTAGTGATCTGTATTTACAACCAATGCACAATACTAAAATCATCAAGTAGATATCATTACTCTATGGAATGGTTATAAAAATGGCGTCACAGTATTAAAATTTGGAAGAAAACATTCAGCATTCATATTCACATTAAGAGAGCATAATTCATCACTGTTGATAACCGACATACCCTAAATCATTGAGTGCTAAAGCAACGGCACAATAGTTAGGGATTCCACTCCTCATAACCTGGTAAGGAATGAAAGGCATAGTGTTAAAGATTCACTTTTACTGGGACAATAAAAGTATAAGTGGTCCACAACCACATCATTAAACAGTGTTCAACAACCACACCATTAAACATTATGAAGTAAGCTGCATAATGTTTACTTACATCATATGTGTCTACAAGAGCTAGAAAGTTATCAGGGAATGCCAATGCATATGATGTGAAAGCTGCTAGCTCACTTTGATTGGTCTCACCAAAAGTGCCATTTAATGAATTCGACCACTGCAAAGCACAGACGAGTAAGTGTTGTCAAGATTTGATTGAACTCATCTTAGATCCTAGTAAATATGTAAAACAACTAACAAGAGGATTGCAGATCACATATACACATACATATTTGATAAAACCGAAAGGGTTTAGTAGTCCAACTAAAATTGAATGTCTATGAACATATACGCCATTAAAATAGCACAAATTTATATAACTTAATCAGTAAAAGAAATTAGAACCCAAGAAGAAATGAGAGAACACGCAATTGAGAAACATTAAAAAAGCATATAGATTTTATCTAAAGAGAAAAATCGAACACCTGAATCTTGCTTAACCAAGTCTGAGCCAGGCTAACAAAATCCTCACAAGTGCTCTGGCTATCACTGCTACGAAGTGATTTATCTATAATCTCGTCAGGGCTCTGCAAATCATTGTATAAATGAGACAGAGAATAGCTTAACATACAAAGGCACAAAAATCATGACGAAGAAAATATAATGCTCATAACATCTAATATTTCACTGTCATAGAACAAGGACTTGACACTAAACTCAATCTACTAAGGTTTCATAAGATATCACATTATTAATTTCCCTGATCAGATGGAATTCAATTACATTAAGGCCATGAAATCTATCTCAGATTTCAATGAATAAAAGATATAATTTTTAATGCTCATGTTTCAAATGAAAACGTCGTGCTGAAAAAAGGAAGAGAACTGTATCTGAAAAGAGGAAAAACCTTATAGTATAAGGATACTGGTATTTTAATTGGTAAAATAGACTTACTAGTTACTCCCCTAGCTCTGATTATATAACTGTAGATATGCACAAAATTGATAATCCTATTTTAAAGCCTATAAGGGGTTATGCAGAATAGATTCCAAGTCGGTGGTAGTGGGTGGATTAAACACCAGGGCACCCCCACACTACAATATAAAGAATAGATCACAAGTCTATGCATTTGAAGTTGCTCTTTCTAACTCTCCAATAAGGTTGCAAGAGTTGCGTACCATAAATGAGCTGACAAAAGCATGAGAATGTGTTCCACGAAGTGGTATTCCAAATAACTTCCCAGCTGCAACATTACTGTCAAAACATAATATAGAAATAAAGATAAGTTGTTCCAGATGTGTACTCAGAACAACAAAAGGGCTGCTGACGTATGTGATAAGTGTTAAAAAATGAAGGGTCTCAACTCAAGGGAGATTATACATATTTTTCCTATTTCATCTACCATCGGTCATGAACAAGTTCAAGTCAATTAAAATTTTTCCAGTCGTCCAATTGTGTGAATATGATTATATATTGTATACAGGAAAGTAAAATTCTTATGAAAAAGTACAAAATTATCCAATAGAATTGTGAACAAATGAAAATCACAATGCAAATATGCCGAGCTTCCAATAGACATTACCTTGTTGCATGAAATCCTCCCATGTAGCAGTACTTTGATGCCCCTATTCCCCCATCAGGTCCCTATATATAAAAATAAAGACATATTTGTTAAGAAGATAATCTCAGTTTAGAAATTCAGAACAAAGAATTTAAAATGTGAAAAAGCTGAGCTTGTCACAGCCCAAGCTTGTGTCGGACACCTGAGCCCGTCGAAGACCAAACTCAAGTAGCATTTTAGATTCTCCAGCAACAAAACGATGCCTTGCAGCATTAGTAGCAACTAATGATGCATAATTAATAAGATTCAAGAATGGAGTTTCCAGCAACTGAACCACCTGAAACAATAAAGCAAATATAAATTAGAAAACATGCTAAAAACAAGTAGATTGACTACAATAACCAAGCAAAAAAATTTATAAAGAACAAAAAAACTAGTATAATGGTTCTCACAGCAACTGGCCCTTCAACTCTTAGCAAGGGAACCTTTGGAAAAACAACTGAACCCTCTGTAATGGCATACACTTCAACTCCTGAACAGTCAACTCCTCTAAGATAATCATAGAATCCATCCTACAGTTCATCAATACAACTCAATTATTCAACTATTAAACTATTCGACACACATGCAAAATTACAATTTTAAGCTAAAACATGCACTAAAATTATAATGCAAATTACAATGAAAGTTTAAGAATTGGTTTACCTCACATGAAGGAGATAAAGATTCACGAACGAAATCGATTTCGTCTTCACTCAATTTGAAATTAGCAATGAATCTGATGCATTCTTCTAAACCAGCAAAGATTGTGTATTCACCACCGAAGGGGTTCTTACGGAAATATAAATCGAACCTGAAACAAATTGATATGTCACATACTTAAATTACTATTATCATTCTAAAGAATGCAAAGCTATGTTGGTTGCGGAGAAAGTTGAGAACTTTCTCGGGAACCAAACGGGGCAGCGTAAGTGGGTAAGTAGAGAGAGAGAGAGAAAAGACTGACACGGCTCGTTCGTTATGTTTGCCGGCTTTCCAGTAGGCGTAGGCCATGGTGAACTGGTAGAGATCCGTAAGCAGAGGCGTAACCATTGGATTGGTGGGGCCAGCCAGGACCCGACCCGAATGCTCCCCAATCGGACCGTTCGGTTTCGCCGCCATATTTGATACTCTCAATTGGTTTTCGTTCTTCTTCTTCTTCTCCGCTTAGCTATATAGGCAAGTAAATTATGTGTATGTACATAGGTGTGTGTATATATATAGGAGAGTGTGTGTGATTGTAAATTCAATTGAAATTAAGCCAACGCGTGCCTTACGATGACTGAAATGAGAGAGACCGTTCAAACCAAAGAAGAAGAAGAGGAAGAGGGATTGCTTTCATTTCATCGAAACGCAGGTGGCGAGAGAGAGAGAGAGAGAGGGCATCTATTTCTAAAATCCAATGCTAATGCATTGGAGACCCACTGTAGCTTGACGTGTCGTTATTGTCTTATGCAGGCCCCCTTCTTATGCGAACCATAGGTATTTGTTCATATTTGTCCTGTCAAAAATCATCCTCCTTTTTTATTCATTGATGCTGAAAATTTGAGCAATGCCCCTATAAAGGCGTGTAGGGGCAGATATGTTCGATATCTCATATCTGCACCCTAAAATAAAGGAGCGGTGTGGGATATTATCGTTCTTCTTAATAGAAAATGTTTTAAAGGGAAAAAAAGAAGAGTACTGGTGAGGGAGTATTTATCTCCTACATTCATGACAAATTTCTGTATATCAATCTCTTTCCATTCCTTTTCTCTAGAATCTTGATAAGAAACATAAATACATTTGTTGGTTTCATTGAATCTGCTCCAAAATCACAAAGTCAAGATGTTAACTTCAGAAGCTCCTTGTCCTTAGAAAGAAAGAAAAACAATGAATATGGTAAAAGGCAAAGTAAAAAACCTTTTGATTTTGACTATGGTTCCTGTAATTTCTCCTCCTTTTTTCTTTCTTTCTTTGATTATCATGATTCATGTACATACATGATACATGGTCAACCTGCATAAATTATTCTAGTATGACTCTTTTGGTTCTGTGTTTCAAACTTCCAAATTTTGACCGACTTGACCCTACAGTCAGTCGCATGAATTTTTCAGTCGCATGTAGAGAGAATTTCTATTGGTGGAAATTCACTTTTCTTGTTCAACCACACAACCTTAAATAACATCCCATTTGACTGATAAAACTTTCCAAGAAAAGAAAACTTGGAAGTATGGAAAAAGTTATTCCAATCCAAGCTCAACCTTGAAAATTTCAGTCATCAATACATAGGTCCTTTGTTTTTATGAAATTTCACAATAATAAAATATTACACAATCTTGAGGTAGCGTTGACAAAGCTTGATGTCATAATTTATAAACAAGACTTTCATATAATTCATATATGAGGAGGAGATACTTTCCAAATAAAAAAAGAACCACAAAATAAAGGGAAAGATAGAGTTTACATACATGTCTCATCCCTACCTTGTACTACTTCTACCAATTAAGTAACAAGCCTTGCCAAAGCATTGAAGAGAAAACTCATCACATGCCTGTGATTCGAGCACGCAATTGAGGCTCTAATCAATTTGGAGAATTACAAAAGCTGTTACAAGTTGTGGCTGCACCAAATCCAAAATGTTAAGAGTAGCCAAGCTTAACATGCACCATATGTGCCTTCTTTCAGTCTTGATGTTATCATTTGCAACCCTTCTTCTTCCTGTGCGCATACTAGTAAAATGTAAAAGTACGGCGCCCTCTTAACTATGTGAAGAAAGGATAAACATCTTATTCATCAGATATGCTTACCTATCAATATGAAAATTTTGTTTCATAGCCTTTAAAAGTAGACCTTCCTGCCGGTTTCTTCCTGTGATACATGCTCCCAGAGAACTACTGCCTTTCAGATCAGATACTTGTGTGTTAAAGGAAAGTGAAACTCTAGCGGTCGCTCCCAATTCAAATTCTTTCAAAAAAAAAAAAAAAAAAAAACATACATGTTAGACCAAAACTAGAACCCTAAATACATGTTGTTAAGAGTTATAGGGATGGGGAACTGTCGGATCAACCCACCTAAAGGATTCGTCTCCGAATGATTTACATTAATTTGTTGATGCTGCAACATGTCCTCCCTACAGATTTCCTTTATATGGGAATAATGTAAAAAGTTTAGTATCATTTCCTTAGCTCTGTATGCATTATTAACAAGGCCATAATTTTACCTCGGATGAGTTTGGTAGTTGAAAGGGTCCCAAGTGAGCCCGCATTGACGATTCCAACCCAAACGAGGTTTCTGAATTAACTACATTTGACATGTCTGGTACATATGACTGGTTTGCATCGGTGCATTGGTTGGAGAAATGGAACAAATTTTGTGTTGGAGATTCCTGGTTCATAAGCAGTGTGCCTGTCATGTCCAAATGCAGAGGCCTATTTTCTTCACCAAGGTCCATTCTCATCTGGGAGAGTTGGACAGGTTGCAGCGCTCCAGGTAGGCACATAGGATGCAGACTCATGCCATTTCTCATTGATAACATCTGAAATGAAATGTGAATCACATCTAAATCAATCAAAACCGAACTCTCAATTTTAATTGATGCTACAATAATTAGTTCAGCTGGCATTTCTCTATTTGTTCTATGCAGAAATTCCCATACTGTTCATAGGCAAGGGTGAAAAGGAATTTTTGAAGAAAAAGAGAGATTCTTTAAGCTGATGTAAACAGTCAATGGTGCAAAGCAATAAAAACATCACATATTTCATACAGCATTAGGGCTCCCTTGTTGGACTCAAGGAGCAAGAACTAATCACAAAGGATTAATACATCTTAAATTTCATCTGAGCAGAGACTGTCATGTGAGACAGCATCAAGAAACTTTTTGAAAGGCGGAGCAGCAAGAAACTTTGCCACAATGTGACTCTTTTTGCTCTAGTATTGGATCCTAGTGCACTCACATGGTCCAACCATGCAAATCACGTTGGAGTTGTTTTCCTATTTCTCTTTCTTGATTCGATTTTATGATACAACCAGCAACAAAGGTCTTGGAGGAGATCTTGGGATATGACCACACAGTGTGAAATTTAATCAAAATTTTACCAGGAAGAGTATTTTGAAGCTTCACTGTACACTAAAATGCAAAGAAGAAAGCTGCATACCTGCACTTGGAGCTGAAGCTGCTTGAGGTACTCAATGGCTTCATCAAGCATTGAAGCCTTATCCGTCTGCCACATTACAAAAAGACTAATCGTTCTCTCAAAAATCAAAATGACTCAAACAAACAAAATCAAAATCAAGCATCTTGGTATGTTTAATGTACCTTATTAGAATTTGGGATAAGATTTTGCAATGCCTTCATTTTCTCATTAATCCTACTCCTCCTCCTCTGCCCAACAAACCCAACACATCAAAACCCGAAAACAAAGTGGTTTCTCCGTTAAAAAAAAAAGAAAAAGTAAACCCATGTTGAAAATTTCAAATCCCATAATAATTTTGGAAAGAGGTTCTCAAACTACAAAAGCCAACCTTTTCAGACATATTATGGACTTCTGCAGCTCTGCTTCTCTTTGAAGAACTTCGACCACACCCTGGCTTCCCTGCCGCCTCTTCCACCAATGCTTCAAGACCCTCCTAAATTTATAATTCCTCAACATATTAAACTTAAAAAAAAATTCATATTACCAGAAAAAAGAAAAAGAAAAACTTGAACTTTTATTCTGTGTTTCTAATTACATCTTATTATTTCAGTCAAAATACTGTTTTTCATTTGATAAAAAAATTTAAACTAAACAAAGCAAATGCATTCTGCTCCATAAACTTTGAAAAAGGTTTCATGATACTCTAATTTTCTTGTACTTTCCCCACAATTTCTCAGCAAGCAAACAGACCACAAAAAGAAAAATTCAAACTTTCAAGTCTTAAATTACCTCGCTTTCACAATCATACTCGTCGGTCTCATTCTCACTCGCTCCGAACGAAGAGGAAGACACATTGGGATTCCCCGCTGGCAAAAGCGCGGCGGAAGAATCAACGGCCGTGATCCCGTCCCCTAGGAACATGGAGTGGCACGGACGGCTGAGATGATCAGGCAGAGCAGCAACGGACGGAGACGATGAAAACAAAAACTGCGGGGCCTTGCCCGTGTGGGCCACCACCGAGGCCAGAGAACTAGACGAACGGAGCAAAATCTGCTGCAGAAAAAGAGAAATTTCGTCGGACGTCGAAGGAGGCTGAGAAGAAGCAGCAGCAGCAGCAGCTGGAGAAACTGACGCAGAAGGTGAAGAAGAACAAGTGGCATTTTTGTAATAATGATCATAAGTATCCCCCATCACTCTCTGGTTTCTTTTTCAACTCTGTTTTTGGTTCTGGTGTTGTTTTGAGGTTTTGGGTATGTGAGAGAGAGAGAGAGAGAGAGAGAGAGAGAGTGGGTGTGTTTGCTTTGGCTTTTAATTTGGAGTTTGACGATTTGTTGCGTCTGGGAGTGTGGCAGAGTGGGCTGGTTTGCAATTGTCTGCAGATTAAATTAAACTTAAATTAACTACCGTTAATGAAATTAAAATCAAAGCGGATGATGATAATATATAGAAGAAGAGTAGCAGTCGCACTCAGCATTGCACGTGAGGCACACTAGAGCTTTAGCTGCTGCTGCTGCTGACTATGGAAATTAAACATGTTGCAGAGTCTTCTGACTCTTCCTTCCCTAATAATCCGTACCATCTAACTTTACCCATTTTCTTAATTTTAATTGGGTTTTGGTTGGTGTTAACCAAATTGATCATGCACCCAAGTAGCTCTAAGTTTAATGGTACTTGTTCTTTTTTCTAATGTTAAAAAAAAAATCTTAATTGAATCCCCCAATTGATATTTATGTTCCGGTTTCTTCTAGAAAATGAATTTTTATAGAAATATCACATGAATTTATACCTTAGTTTCAATCTGTTACCTTAAAAAAAATTTAGGAAAAATGTCATCTTAATTTTTCAAAATCTATGATTTGTCATCTGACTTTAACACCATTCATTTTTCCATCTATTTTAAGAGTATTTTTAGTCTTTTCATTTTCAAAAAAATAAACCTCTCTTCTCTCACCATTTCTCCCCCACCCGTCCCCAAAACACATGGCACTGGACTCCCCTTCCCCTCTTCTCTCTCTGTCCATTTTGAACTAGCTCTCCATATACACATATGCAACGCACATTTGTAAATTTAATTTCACTTACTTTGCTAACAATTTGTAAAGGTGTGTTGAAAAAGAGAAAGAAGATGGAACTCTTGTCAAATGTCAAAACATGTCAGGCAAATTTGGAACTACAAAGCCGAGAGACACAACACTCAATGTCAGTGATGCCGCGTGTTGTTTAGCAATAGCCACCTATGAAGGATATGATGATCTTTGAAGGGAAAGGACCACAAGTACATCCACAAGTCTAAATTGGATTTGGACTAAAGTGGAATTGCTGATTTTTTCTTGAGTGCTTTTGTACGTAGTTTGTAGTACCACCCCTATATAAAATCAACAACTTTTGCCACTATCATTAGTCTTTTTTATTTATTAAAAATCAATAATAATAAAACTGAAACATGCTCTTAACAAAAAGAAAAAAGTATATATATATGTCGATGTTATGGGTTCGAATTTTAGTATCTGTGTTGTGTGTGTGAGTTTAATATATTATTATATTTTTTAATAAAAAAAGTCTTTTTAAAAATTAAAAAAAAGGCTATGCTCTTATACATTAATACCTTAAATTTTCTCTTATATCTCATCCATGTATTGTAATTTTTACATACGCATAATGTGTGTAATACTTCTGATTATATAATGAATATATGTAAAACATTGTATATATAAAGCGATGAATTTTGTCTGCATATCAAAATATTTTGAAGTTTCCAAGTGTACATTTTCTTTCGCACTCGAATTTGATCTTCCTTTATGTATATTAAATTAATTTAGAATATCACTTTATAAAAAGTAAAAAAACCCTAAATATGTAATATTTGTTACATAAAAAATCTATCGGACAATTCAACAATATTACAAATTAGAAAATCTTTACCTTAGAAAATTGAAAGAAGAAAAAAGCTAATTAGTAATTATATAACGACTGGGATTATAATTTTGTACTGGCTTAACGTTCTTTTTCACGTCAACATAATTGTTTTGTAGGTAATTAGTAAATGGGACAGACAGGGGACCAGACCACTCACATCCCTGTCGCTGTCATGTCCAAGCCAACGTCACCTTAACCAGACACAAAATAATGTAACCAAAATATTTTTCAATATCTTTCACTCTTTCTTCATCAAGATATGTGTCTTCTTCTGATTGGGTTAGACGATACATTCTTCTACTACCCTATGTGCGGGACCACCAGAGTATCCGTGTCACCATCAACACACGTCACACACGTCGGATCAACACCTACACACATCTTTTAGTAGGCCCTGGTTTAAGATACCGACGTGTCAAGAAGATATGATGATTTGAGTACGTCGTCAATATGGTCTCCCATCAAATGAAAAGTGGTAAGATTGGTTACCCTAATGAGGTCAATCCATTTTCACACCTCCTCAGCACGAGCGTCTTCAAACAATCATGTGGGTCTAAGCGCGCAAGCTTTCAAAACCGAAGCACCTTTCTAGTGTCAAGGACTCGAGCTTCGAGCAAGAAGAAAACAGACGAGGCTCTGCTTCTCCAACAAACTTGACATCACACAAAACAAGGTTCGTGAGTGTGCTAAATCGATCAACAAAAATATTATCTGCCCTGAGTTTGCATGTACGTAAGGAGAGATGCCTCAGTTTTGATCCTTCACCACTGATCGGAAGCAGATGTGTAGGAAAGTTATAACAGTCAATTGTTGTCCAATCAGTGCGCTCCGATAATTCGTCACAACGGAAGGCAAGCTCAAGGGTTTCAGCAGCCCTTGCTACAGCAAAGTTGATCCAGCCTTTGAAGTAACGAGGATGCTCGTTTTCCAAAGCAGCATTGAACCTTGAAGGATTCAATCTTGGTTCCCGAATGTGAAGCTAAGACTGCTTCTATGCTTCTTTGGAAATATCTCACATTCCTAATGGAAACCATTCTACGAGTATATGTGTTTGCGTCATTCGAAATTATGTCACGCCAATCAAATTCCAGTCTTGACTTGTGTTGTGTGCATAAATGTTCTTCCACCTTCGTGATAACTTGCTAGTGCGTATCGCATCTCTCATACTCAGCAAGTTAACAAAACATCATCAGGCAATGCACTAATGTGATCCTTGTCATTGTGGTCGGAGGTGTCAGCTGATCCACACACACTTTTCATGGTTTCAATCTGATCAAGAAATTTGCAATGAAATTAGTAAGAGTTTTGATTTCCTTATGGCACATCATATATGTTATAAGGCTAAAGTATCATTTTCACATATACTTGGTGTTATAAATCCTGTATCACTGCAGAGCATCCAATTCTCACAACAAGAACAACACAAAGCCCTGGTGAATTGTCTTCTCATAGGCTTCTGTGTACTCACCAGTTTAGATTAGCAAAATTAGCTAGCTCCATTTCCCTCTCCCAGTATGACCCCCTTACTGACCAACCCGCCGCCTGAGCAAGAAAAGGAGATTGAATTCATTAAGCAAAACAATTACCAACGATAAGAGTACCAACATATATATTGACAACGAAATCCTCAATCAAGAGGGAAAAACAGAAGATCAGCTACAAGAATAACATATACATTAACAAAAATCATCAATCAACCGAGAAAGGCATAGGTCACCTCAGATGATACAGAAATTAGATAAAAATAATATTCAGAGAATTAAAGTTGAGGAAAGGCGTTATACCAGCTCTGGTTTCAGAAGTGGTTAAGTTGAGACGAGAAATGATTGATGCCTAGCTAAAATCTGTTTCTCTGATGTCTCTCTCCCTTTGTTTTCTCCGACGTCTCTGTCGATGTCTCCCTTTGTTTCTGTTGTTTGTCTGAAACCAAGTGAAAGGGAAGAGCGGTTTATATGTAAGAGTGGACTGCAAAGCAACTCACACTGACACATTGTATGAGCCTAGTGTCAGGCTGTCAGCTCCATCTCAAATTCCCAGTGAATGCATCCACCTCAGCTATCTCATATTTTTCCCTTTCCAGATTCGTCTTAGTTGGTTCCAAATTTCCTGAATGTAACGCATTTTACTTGCCTGTATATCTGATTTTGATTAATCTTTTTGAGATATTTTGTTTTTTTCTTCAACATTTAGTCCACTTTTTCTGGCTCACCAAAGCGGCCACATGGAGCAATATTACTCTTCTGCCTTGAGCATAGCTAGGTTATTCAGAGGGAACTTCATGACCTAATTTAACACGGGGATAATCCTTAGATGTCAATGCAAAGTTGAACAAAAGACTGGACTTAGATGTAATCTTAATTCTTATCTATTGGCGCTTGCGCCTATTGTAT
The DNA here is from genome assembly GCF_902201215.1 of Prunus dulcis. Lineage (NCBI taxonomy): Eukaryota > Viridiplantae > Streptophyta > Magnoliopsida > Rosales > Rosaceae > Prunus > Prunus dulcis. The sequence continues at coordinate 13,900,060 of NC_047656.1, read as the reverse complement.
TTCTTTATGGGGTTTTGGCTCTTCACCTCCTGGTGTATTATTTTTTCTCCTTTTTTAAGTAATAATATAGGGGAATGGGCGGGGGCTTCCGAAAGTGTAGGTCCCTTCTCCTTCGGGATTGAGGGTGAATGCTTGCATCCTGTGACCTTCATTGAGAAGCTAATCTCGCCTATTCCTATATTAATAATAATAATAATAATAAGTTAAATAAATAACTGTAATTCAAAGGTCTAGTCGGAAATGAAATCATTTCAATGGTCAAGAATGACTGTTATTTCCGCTATTTCAGTGAAAACAGCCAACGCAGTCTTCAAAGCACAATCTTTCTTGTCCAAAGCACCATTCCAATGTCAAAGACTCAATTTTGGACCAAGAAGAAACACACGCACGCGGCTCTACATCTCCAGCCAGCTTCTATGATGTCCTCAAGTTATTGATATGTAATTATCCTGTGTTATTGTAATTGAATTGTAATATTTATTGTTTTGTACCTTCTAATTGGAAATTTACAACATATAATAAACAGGCGGAAAAACTTTTTATATTTGAAGTACAATAGCAATATTAACTGAAAACAAGAACCCTCTCCTCATAGTTAAACTGTTGACATTTGAAGAGTAAAGATCCAAAATCACAACTACAAATCAATGTATCTGAATGTAAGTCTAAAAATGCTATACCTTTGTTGGATTGTATAAGCCTGAGAAATTTTTGTATGTTCCGAGTAGACCTAGTCCTTCACCCACATTTGGCCACAATCAGAGTGTGGTAATGAGGATTAATAAGTTTCTCCAACCAGGCATAAAAACTACGCACATTAATCCGCTTCAGCATTAAATGGACATCCTTCAGATTGGGAACCCTTCCCAATCTTAATTGTAGTTCTGCGTGGTCTCCAATACAATGAAAAGTGGTAAGATTGATGACACTAATTAGGCGAATCAATCTCAACCCTTCGCATCTCTTCACCACCAACATTTTCAAACAATCAAGGTTGTCAAAGTGCAAGCTTTCGAAACCATAGCACCGTTCCAATGTCAAAGACTCAAGCTTCGAACAAGAAGAAAACATGCTAGGCTCTACTCTTCCAACAAACTTGGCATCACACAAAACTAGACTCGTGAGTGTGCTAAATCGATCAGTGAATATATTATCTAGCCTCAGCTTGCATGTACGTAGGGAGACATGCCTCAGATTTGATCCTTCACCACTCGGAAGCAGATGAGTAGGAAAGTTATAGTAGTCAATGGCTATCCAATCCGTGCGCTCAGATAATTCGTCACAACTGAAGGCAAGCTCAAGGTTTCTAACCCCTTTTGCTATAGCAAAATTGATCCAGCCTTTGAAGTAACGAGGATGCTCGTTTCCAAAGCAACATTGAACCTTGAAAGATTCAAGCTTGGTGCCCAAGTATGAAGCTAAGATTGCTTCAATGCTTCTTTGGAAATTTCTTACATTCCTAATGGCAACGTTTCCACGAGTATATGTGTTCGCATCATTCGAAATGATGTCTCGCCAATCAAATTCCAATGTTGACTTGTGTGCATAAATGTTCTTCCACCTGCGTGATAATGTGCTAGTGTGTATGGCATCCCTTATACTTAGCAGGTCAACAATTGAACAAAGAACATCATTGGGCAATGCACTAATACGATCCTTGCCATTGTCGTTGGAGGTGTCATCTGATATCCTACGCACTCTTTTCATGATTTCAGACTGATCAAGAAATTCTCTTATGTCATTCATCCCAAAATCAATTAGTAAGAAGTGAAGAGGTGCAAGAAATTATATATTATGATGATACAAGACTAAACTATCACATAAACATCTAGTTATAAATCCTTAATCACCGTATAGAGCATCCAATTCTCAACTAATCTACTCCGAACAGACGAGAACAACACAAAGCCCTAATGAACTGTGTTCTCACAGGGACAGGCTTCTCCACTTGAACACAACAAATGATTAACAACAAAGCCCCCGAAGACATTATATATTATTTAAGGCTCTAAGTTCTATGTGAGACTCTCACTCTCATAGATGGACTAGAAAGACCTAATCTTAAAAAAGAAAAAAGAAAAAAAAAGGTGTGTAGAATGAGTTTATGTATGTCTTAAGAAGAGTTTGTTTTGCCCGAGAGATAGACAAGAAAGATAGCCAACAAAAATTATTTGTTTTATATCCTGGTCACAGAATTATATAATCAAATATGAAAAATTAACCACCCAAAACCTTCCCCTATTTTATTTTGTTTTATATCCAATTTAAATCCAAAAAAAATTCCCCATTTCAGCCTAGCAAACTATCTCCATGTCCCCCTCCCAAAAAGACTCCCTGACTGACCAATCTGCCACCCAAGCAAGAAAAGCAGATTTAATTCCTTAAGCAAAATAATTGCCAACAACAACATATACATTAACAAGAAATTACCAAACAAGAGGGAGAAACTCAGATCAGCTAGCTAGAAGAACCAACATATACATTAACAAAAATCATCAATCAACCGAGAAAGGCATAGGTCACCTCAGATCTAATGATACATAAATTAGATAATAATAATATTCAGAGAATTAAAGTTGAGGAAAGGCGTTATACCAGCTCTGGTTTCAGAAGTGGTTAAGTTGAGACGAGAAAGGGTTGCTAATGTGTTTCTCTCTCTCTCTCCCCCTTTGATTCTCTTGTTTGTCTGAAAAGGGAAGAGCGGTTTATATGTAAGAGTGGACTGCAAAGCAACTCACACTGACGCATTGTGTGAGCCTCGTGTCAGGCTGTCAGCACTATCTCATATTTTTTCCCCTTCCAGATTCATCTTAGTTGTTTCCAAATTTCCTGATTGTAACGCATTTTACTTGCCTGGATATCTGACTTTGATTATTTTGATTAATCTTATTGAACTATATTGTCTTTTTCTTGAAGAGAGTCCATTTTTCTGGCTCACCGAGGCGTGCATATGGAACAATATTACTCTTATGCCTTGAGCCTAGATAGCTGGGTTATTCAGAGGGAACTTCCTGACCTAATTTAACACTGGGATAATTCTTAGATCACAATGGGAAGAAATGACTGGACTTATTAAATCATGGATTAAATGACTTGACTTTTTTTTTAAAATTTATATGTAAATATATATATTTTTAAAAAGTTGGCTCTAATATTGTATGAGTAATGCTACACTTATCACATTTTTATCTCACATTTTTATACCACATGATGTGACATATCCATATTATATGCCACATCAATTAAATCAATGAAGTGTATTTTAATTAAGACAATTAGAAAAACAAACACTGAAATAAATCATAAAAGAAAAGAAAATATGAAATAATTTTAATTGGTGTGGCTGTCTACCTCAGCTGCCACATAAGATGGTATATAGATGTGGTATACAAATGTGGTAAGAGTTGCATTATTCATATTGTATATATGAAGAGATTATAGAGTGATACTGTATTTCCACGTGAGCCAGTGATATTACCATATAAAATCTGCCACGTGTCCTTTTTGAAAAGAAAATTAATTTTTTTCACAGTTGGACTTTGTCTTCCAATTTTACCCTAAATAAAATTGAAAAGAAAACAAGAAGCAGATTGTAGCAGTTTCCCACCCTGATCCCGTCTGCAATCTGCCTTCCTTGCACTGCCGTCCCTTGGCTGCAGTCCCCCTCCAATAATGCCAACATCAAACAACACCACAGGGGAGGAGCCACACTGGGACTAGTGTGGTCCCGGGCCCCCACTCAATTTTTTTAAAATATTTTAAAAGTAATATACTGTTATGTATTTTTATATGTATATTATTTCAAATACTTTACGTTTTGATATGTACCCACATGTGTTGTGACGGACCTATTAAGGCACAAGGAGGTGTTTCAAATTGCCCATTTATTCAGCTGATAATGGTGCACTCTAGTCAAAAGGAGGTGTTACCTTATTTCCATGTCTTTGTCTTTTTACTTTCATTTATTTTTATATTACTCCATTTATTTAAGTTTACAATGTAAATAAGGAAGTACCTCCTATTTGGATTCAAATAAAAATACTAGAAAATCAAATTCCCACTAAATCAAAATATGAAAAATTGGTTTTAGTACAAAATACGATTTAGGCTAAAAATGATGGCTCATTAAGTCAATATATACTTCATACTAATCCCAAAAAATCAAGTTTTCTTATTTGATGTGTAAGGAATAAAAGCCGCCAAAAATTATCTTAAGAAAATGATTATTATGAAAAACTAATTTTCATACTTAGTCAATATTTTTTCATGTATGATATGAATGCATGAAGGGACTTAAGATTTTTTTTAGTTTGTGAAATTTTGATTTTTTCTTTCTATTGGGTTTAATGGTGTGAAAGCTTTAAAGATATTTGCTAAATCACTACTCTTTGTCTATCTCTTGCAATTTTCTTGCTCAGAATGTATTGTCTATCTCTTTGTCAAGAACAATTATGATTATAACCAATAAGCAATATAATTCTTGACATATATATATATACTATTTTTCGTATGTATTGTGAGTTCGTATTTTTGATTCTTTATAATTTATAAGAGGCCCCCCCACACATGAAATCCTGACTTCGCCACTGCAACACCACCCAAAAAGTGGTTGAAAAAATTAACAAAAAAAACCCATTTACTTGGTTGCCACATCAATAATTACCCTTCTTTCACTAGGGTGTTGTGTCATAGGAGATACTCTTGAAGATTTCTGGTTTTACACTGATTTTCAAGGTATCTGGCTTTTTCTTAATAGGTTTAACTTTTCACCGATAATGGGAGGAGCGCCTCGTAGCTTCGGGGTAGAGACATTTGGTTGATTTGGTCTGGGAGTGGGGACGAAGCTTTCTGCTTGACCAACAACCTCCTCACTCAGAATTCAGAAACATCTGCATCATCAGGTGATGAGGCTATTTTGCTTCAAAAATTACCAAAAAAACTACGAAGTGATGAGGCTAATATGGACAATCCAAACAAATTTAACAGTCCAGATGGAAATAAAAAAAGGAAAAAAGTTTGCAATAATTAAAATAGGCTTTTTAAGGTCAGCCAACAAACCAATAATTAACCTTTGCCTTGAAAGCAACTATTTCTGAAAATACTACGAACTTCACGTCCCTGCATTCCTTGTGAGGGATCATGACATGGTTCTAAAACATATCTCAAAATTGGCAGCCAATTAAGCCTGAAAACTAAGAACAATGTATACCTAATGGCTTCTGATCCCGAAGGGGCAGCAAGAGCAAGCTGGTGGGCACAAGGAAATTGGCCACAAGAGTCTCTTAAAGAGCGATGCTCTTTACCAAGTATATATATTTACATATTTGATGTCCTTAACTAATATTTTTCATTGCATTTTATTTTTCTTGCTCTTTGATTTGTTTTTGTTTGCTTTTAATTGACAGTACATACTTGAAACCAGTGTGTACCCCAAGAGAGCCTGAACCCATGAAATCGCTCCGTGAGTTGACAGCAAAATACCCTTGGTAAGGTGGCGGCTTATCATATATTGTGTACATACGTTTTGGGTTTGTAAGAAATGAAATTTTATTTCTTTTATGACCAAAAAGGAATGTCATGGCCATCTCACCTGATGAAGGACAGTTCTTGAGTATGCTTCTCAAACACTATGGAAATTGGCGTTTATATTGGTTACTCTTTGCTTTCTACTGCCCTGGGTCTTCCCCAAAATCAACGATATTGTTATCGTTTACAAAAACAATGAGCAATGTTCTCTTATCAGACTTTCTGATCTGTGGATATGTAAATTTGAATTGCTGATCAAGTGGATTCTTACTTGAACATATGATCCAAATTTACAGTTTGACAACATAAATAAATTTGACAAGAAAACATTATCCAGAAAACAATATAGCACACCAAGATTTTGAGATCATCTCAACTTGTTATATTATATATGGATGGGTGAGATACACGTTATATGCCTCATATATATATATATATATTAATAACCTTTCCATCCATGATATTCATGAATATAATGATTTTAGATATTGAGATGGTTTGAGTATAATGATTTCAGATATTGGCAATGGACATCAACCGTGAGAATTACGAACTAGGTTTGCCTATTATTCAAAAAGCTGGCGTTTCTCACAAGGTTGACTTCAGAGAAGGATTGAAGATATAAGTAGGTCCATAACCGACTATCTAATTAGCTGAAAACTTGATGCTGACTTGTAATTAATAATTGTAACTAACCTTAATTACTACTGCAGGGAAAATATCATGGAACGTTTGATTTCATTTTCGTGGATGCTGACAAGGATAATTACTTGAACTACCACAAGAGGATCATTGAGCTTGTGAAGGATGGGGGAGTGATTGGCTACGACAACACCCTTTGGAATGGGTCTGTGGTGGCCCCACCTGATGCACCATTGATGAACTACGTTAGGTTTTACAGGGACTTCGTGTTGGAGCTCAACATGGCTCTTACTGTTGATCCAAGGATTGAGATTTGCCAGCTTCCTGTGGGTGATGGGATTACCTTGTGCCGCGGCATCAGCTGAACAACCCACTCTACTGAGACTTGAGATCAATGTCTCTTTCATCAAAGGAGAATTTGAGTTCAAATCTCATACTTTATCGTTGTTAATTTCGATTCGAAAAAAAAAAAAATTGTTGTCAAATAAAATTAAATAAATAAAAACTACATACATTTTTGTTTGTTTGTTTGTGATACCATGCATGTATGATGATGCCATGAGAGACAATTAGACAAATGATATGATTGATTGAAATGCATGTATGATGATGTGTTACCAACGTTGCATGAACAATTACACATGTATGTTGTGAATTTTTCTCAACTCTCACCATATTAAGGGGTTTATAATTTAAGTAATTAGAGTTGATTGATTATGAACTCGGACTAGAATTGATTAGAGTTGGGGAGTTTGGTCAAGATATGACATGTGTTTTGTAATGATGGCCTTATCTAAGGTTCTTAGATAAAGTTTTATCTCTTAATCATTGAATAAATTTAATTAATCATTGAATTAAATTAATTAATTAATTTGATCCAACAATTAAGAGATGCTCTCGTTACAGAATGACTCAACCTTTTACATGTACTCGGGGCAGCCCAAAATTCTCTGACCCAATTAGATCCGTTGTATATAGGCGCAAATGTCCAATCAAAGGCTCAACGAGGAGATAAAGAAGCCAGAATGAGCAACCACGTGGCTAGAATTGGATGGAGGAAATTACAGTGACAAACATTTTTCTTCTATTTCCTTGACGTTTTTCATGTAACGACACCGATAGAGGATGAGTGCACGAAAAGTACATGAAAGGAATGGACGTGGACAACTACACCCAGAGAGATAATCCAGCACAAGATTAAATATACGCAAAGCGGTGTGAAAAAATAATAAAAAATGGAGAATCTGAATCATGAAAATAAGGTCAAATAAGAGGCTGGATTCCATAAGAACACACCCCACCAAAAAAGAAAAGTAAAATATAAACCAATGCTATTATAATTTTTTCTATTTTTTAAATTGAGAAATAATTGACCGCAGTGTTAAACTTGAGAATGATGACTATCTGAAAATGAGAAAAATAGTGACTTAAAACCTAAAAGAAAAAGAAAGAGTTCGTATGATGATTATTTTGGCGTGTCAATAATAATTATATTTTTTTTGTGTTTGTTTATTCATTTTTAGTAGTCACGTGTTTCTATTTATGAGCAATATTTCTTATTTTAGCAAAGGACTCACTAGTGTAGTGGTTTGAAGCAATTGCTTCCTTAGGCAAGGTTCTGGGTTTGAGTTTTAACATCTGTGTAGTGTGTAGGTTCTAAAAAAAAAGTTATTAGTTTAATATTTTAAATACTGCTATATCAACTGTTATTGGTTGTCCAAAATTTGCAACCTATGCTAAATTAATAAACATAATTGTATCATTTTAGTACCATGCAATGAAATTTAATAAGCTGTTTATAAATAAATAAATAAATAAAGAAAAAGAAGATGATTATGAGAAGAGACACAGAGGCATCACGTGTGCACTCATCCTTGTCCTTAATTATCAGAGAGAGAAGGAGAGAGGAGGAGTGGGGGCGCTTGATTAATTCTTTGGGAAAAATGACGAAAACATGAGCACATCTTGTCCAGCTTTCCATTTATTTATGGTCTGCTGGGAAAAAAAAAAAGTACATGTAACTTTTCTCTATTTACGAGTCTACGACTTTTTTCAAGGTTCAACGTGATCACAACAAAGGCTGAGACTTTGAGAACCCAAAAATCATTTTGGACTAACAATCTCTTTTTTGTGGGGTTGAAAACACTTGGGATGGTGGGTGAGGCCGAGATTGATCGGTTGCCAATAGACCTCCTGGCTCATATATTTGTTCTGATCACTTCCTTCACTGATTTAGCCCAGTAAGTTGTTCATTTCTTTTCCTAATTATATATCATCATCCTGATTGTTTTCAATTTTCCTTTTTATTTTATTTCCGGGTTGTTGGTTTTGTTGTTGATTTGGGTTTGTTTGTGTGAATTTGTGAAGGGCAAGCAGTGTGTGCCGGAAATGGAAACAAGGGGTGAAGCAGTCTATGGGTCGCAGAGAGAGTTTGAGCTTTGCTGGGTGGAAGATGGACGATGACTCCACTGCACGTCTGGTTCGCTATGCTTACTGCCTCAAAGAGCTCGACATGTAGGACTTCTATCTCTGTTTTTTTAATACATGCGATAGTTTAAACTACAAGGAGAAAAGATTTCTCACTCAAACTTGAAACCTCTAGTTTGCAAAATTCAAGGCCTTTGCCACAAACCCGTTGGCATTTTCTCGCTGTTTTTAGTAGGTTTCTTATGTGTTTAATTCTTCATAGTTTGATTCTTTTTTATTCTTTTTTTTAATGTCTGCTCTTTTTAAGTGGTTGAGGACATCTTGAAAAGCAAAAGTTTCGGAATTTATCCATTTTCTTATTCTTTGGAGCTCTAAGTGACAAAATTACAATTTATAATCCACATAAGTATGTAATGTACTTTTTAGAGTCAGAAAGACTGAAAAGTGAAAACCCACATATTATTTTCTGGGGTTATTCTGAAAGCTTCAAATTTCTGTTTTCTGTTACTTTTATTGGTTTTAAATAATAGATCTGCAAGTGTTTAGAGTTTACAGCACAAACTGCATTGCATAGGTGAAGTGAACATACTGAAATTCAGGAAAAATACTTAGAATAAGAGATAATGGGCTCTGAACTGTAAGGGGTAAATCAGATGTGCATGAGTGCTTCGTATCTGAACATAATCCAAGGTTGTGGAGATGTATGAGTTTTGTTGGGTATGTAAGATTCATAGAGCGGCGTATGTCTTATTAACAAGAACATGAAGGTCTTAGGATGAAATTCAAGATTTCCTAGCCCAATGTGATGTGTCTGGGTTGGGATGCATATTCTCATTCAGAACTCAGTAGTTCAATCACTTCTGTGAAGATTAGGTTTTACTCGAGAAAAAAGTTCTCTGCATTGGAAGTGTTCTTCCTTTTTCGGGTTAGTACCACTACTAACCCATGACTCTGCACCTAATGCCGGGTTTAACAACACAAAAGATGTAATCGTTCTGTACGTTTCCAGCTTTTTCTTTTCCATCAGATTTGAGTCTGGTTACAAGCATTTGATTTAGATATCTGGTGTCATGTATAGCAGCATTTGGTAGGAAATGACCAATGCCATATATGTGCATCAATATTGAAGATGTAAAAATTATTTTTTTGTGTGATTTCTCTCCTTGTATACTCAGTTCGAGGAGCCGTTGGGGTTGCCAGATAAGTGACAGCGGATTGTACAGAATTTCTTTGGCGAAGTGTATCAGCAGTTTAACATCCATATCCTTATGGGGCATTACAGGGATCACAGATAAAGGTGTTGGTCAGCTGGTATGTGATAATCTTCTTTCTGAGCACAGACCCGCTTGAGCAGTTCATGATATAAGTTTGATTGAGTGCTTTTGCTTAGATCAGATTCACATTTGACTTTACTTTCCATCAGATATCAAGAGCTAATTCCTTGCAGCACCTGAATATTGGTGGTACATTTATCACAGATGAATCATTATATGCCATTGCTGATAGCTGTCCACACTTAAAGGTAAGCTGTTAAGTGAAATTAGAATCTGGGTTTTCATTTTGTGCCACAATGTTCAGAACCCCCAGTTTTGTTCAGATGCATGTCCTCGCCTTCCTGTTCCATTAATCCATATCTATCAGGCATTAGAGTAGGCCATTCTCCCAAGTGAATTTTATGGAATCTGTTTGTTCTGTAGATGGATGCCAATTTCTAAACCTGCGTATGTATTGTTTATCTCCAGACTATTGTCTTGTGGAGCTGCCGTCATGTAACCGAGAATGGCCTTGTTGTTCTTGTAAATAGTTGCCGCAAGCTTGAGTCCATCAATTTATGGGGTACCAGAGTTCCCGTGGACTGCTTCATTGCTTTGCTTACTATCAGTCCGGCGCTAAAGATAAAACCCGTTGGACTGCTATTAAACGTTGATGCTTCGATGTTGCCGGTTGTATAAGCTGCTCATTCATATAGTTGCGTTCTACCTTGCCGTATATATTTTCTTTCTTCAGCTCAATGTCCTAGATGGGAAGTTTGAGGTTTATTTATCAGCTCAATAACCGCAGGTTCTCTTAATCTCTTGTTCTGTATATAATTCACATGAATCACATCCACCGGTATTATTTTGTGCAAAGTGTGAATAAAGGTTGAAATGATTCAAAGAAGATGAATCAAAGAGTACATTCTATGATTGAAACTAGACCATCCGCAGGCTGAAGGTCGAATCTGAGTGAGTACTGCGTAAAGATGAAGTAAAGACCCAAATACCTCTTCCGTTTTACGATATTGACATCGAAATAAAAAAGGAAATGAAAGAGAACAGGACCTAATTAATAGTGGGAAAAGCAAACCAAAGAAATACAACAATTAGGAAATCCTGCCAAAGAAATACAACAATTAGGAAATCCTAGTATTGAGAATACGAGCACTTCTACAAATGCTAGGCCATACAATCCCCTATTCATACTACGCACACGCCATTCCCTAACAAAAGACCTGAAAACGCAAAAGAAACATGTTAGTACTCAATGCAATGTTAGTACTCAATGCAATGTTTGATTGTGATAAAAATATGCGTATTCCACAGTATACACAAATCAAACGTATAAAAGACAGACCAAACTCATTACGAATGTCAAAATGTGTATAAAACCAAAAGGAGTGACGTCTATTTAAAAAAGCAGTAACCCAGTGAACTCTTGACCACCAACCGTATGTAACAAAGTAAGAAATAGAAATGAAGTTGATATGTACTACTGGGATATCCGTATTGAGCTTCTAAGGTAAAAGGTGAAATATATACTTTGCAATTGTCAACATATAGTCATGTCACGAGGAAGGCTACATACCTGAACTGATTCCTGGTACATTCTTGGTCCTTCAGGGTCACTATCTACTGCCGATGCCTCTGCAACTCCATAATTCTTGTCCCAATAGAATCAGAAAAGTTTTTCATTTACAATCCATATGTCATTACTCTACCAATCACAGAACCACTACTTGACCTTCCACTCAACTAGGCAGGGCGTAACTGTTATCACTCTAAATTTTAGTATGACATAAAAGAAGCACCCAAAGAAGTAACTCACTAATGAACTATCTAGTATTTAGACGTTGCAGTCATAACCAAAATGCCATCAATGGAATATAAAACATAAAGACAACCAAGCGATTCGGAGAATAGACTGTTGACGCAGATTTTGCAAACTGAACAGAGCCAGTAAAGCTTCCTGCATTATTGGTTACTGGACTTCTAGTTGGTACAGAAACATTCTTGCAAGATCCAAAAGGTGCTCCAGCCTGTGAAAACCCAACAGTAGAGTGTTTTCTTACAATTATTACTACAAAAATTGGTGTGTCACCACAAGAGTATAGGTAGATCAGTAGAACCACCCTAAATTGGCCTTTGATAAGTCAAGATTTAAAACAGAGAATCCAGAAAGTCTTGGAATAATAAGATGTTGAATCAAGTTCAACTCCAAAATACGTTGCATAACATTTCAGTGTTGGGACAAAAATGGACATGTAAAGATCATAATTCTTGACCTTGAAAAATATTCTCATCAAAATGATATAAAACCTTTCAATCTTACCCGGACACAAAAAATACTACTTGGAAAGGAGAAGGAACAATACATTCGTATCAGTAATTAGTCTTGACATGTAGACCATTTCTAGATTCAGATAGGTACCTATAATTAAGTTGACGTAAAATTATATAAAATAAAAAAAACTCTGACATGTTGTACAAACAATATTTTTAGTTTTAGACAGATAAGAAATGTTAGAAAATTTGGTGAGTTGTTGGACATATTGTTAAGGTTGGAGAGAGTCAGAATCAGGCCACAAGACTTTTTTACCACTGGTTTGGATGGGAAAAAACAATAGAGAAGTTCACAAAGAACAAAAATGAAATATGGAAACCAGTACTACAAACAAACCTGGCAGGCACTGACAGTACTACACCCACAAAGTGTCCGGCCATTCATTCTATCAACAGCATCAAACACACCTACTCCATCACTCCTCTGCATTAATATCATTTTATGCTAGTTAAATGCCTAGTTGCATGATGTTTTAGTATTTACTTCTTCCTTCGCTAAAATTTCCATACCATGTAAAAGTTGACTGCCAAAAAATTTGGCATCGCCCCTGCTGCTTTGTAACAGGTACCAACCATCTCCTCAAGTGAAGTTGAATGCTCCTTGCAAGCTTCAGCTTCAACTGGATATGTTGGGAAATAATTTTGGAAGAAAAGAGACGCACTTTTTGAATTAAGTGGCTTTGATTCTTTTCTCTTTGGGCATGAGCCTGGTTTCACCCCAGGATCTCCAGCTGAAACCCAGTAAGCATTCAGCTGTTAACTATACAATTCAAATATAATTTGAAGGGAAGATGGTGTTTCATATATGATTACTTACATTCGTTTTCCACCATATACTTCCATTGATAAGCTATTCCTTCTAGTGCTTCCTTTGAACCATCAGAGGTGAAAACAAGAAGCCGGTGGTTCTCTTGCACCATCTCAGTCACAGTGGGCCAATCTTCACCCTTCCTCGGCATTTTGGATACAGGAAACCAATACTTGTCTAACCCAGCCTTAGTAAATAATGTTGTTAATCCTTTTGGAGTTTTCACATAGTCCTCCAGTATAATGGTCACAATCTCTGTTGGGTTCTGACTTAAAAATGCTTCCACTTCCGTCAAAGTGTTAATTGCAGGTTGCTGTGAACAACCCAATGCACACATTATAAACAGCCTCTCAAAACTATAACCATAGAATTCACATAATAAGTGTTAAGTTGACAAGATGGAAGAGAGATTACAAATGCAGTGAAGTTGAAACATTGCCTCTGAAAAGAATGGCAAAGCCAGATATCATTCTCGAAATCGTACACATCCAACATCAGTCCCCTCACTCCATTCTAAAAACAGTATCACACAAGTTAAGACAGAGGTTTGTATAATTAAGGAATAAAAGATGCAATCACAGATAATTTCATTCTAATATTAAATTCCAAGAAACAAAGTAAAAGAAACGAATAACATTTCAAACGTATCATACTCTGCTGTTTTCAGTGACTTTATGATTTTGTTTTTAAGAAACTACAGAAACAGAAACCGTAAAGTTCAATTCTCATCTCCTTAGTTTCTCCTCAAACTCTTAGAAACCAAAACTGCCATAAAGAGAACTGAAAGCACATACCCTTAACTGATTAGTAACAGTGTCTTCTTGATTGTAAAATGTCAGTCTTTGAACACCAGGCAAAGGCGGTGCATCAACGATGCTGAAAGAGTTATGAGTCACCAACCATGTGTACTTGTTGAAAGGCAACCCATTAATCTACAACATCAAGAAATTGCAAAAAACTACTCAGACCCATGATCAAATTCATTCAAAGAAAAAATGGGCCGACAACAATTTCTTGAATTTTGCTCAAAATAGCTCAAATCCATCACAAATATACGAATTTAAAGTCCAAAAAGCTTACAATTGAAGTGGGTGCGATTGCTTGGCCTCTGGTACAGACGGGTTGATTCTTGCCCGAAGCAGGGCAGTTGCCACAGTAAAGACCTGGCCCACAGTCTGTGGCTGCTGCACAAGCTTCTAGAACCTGTAAATTATAGAACTTTCAGCTCAAATTCAGAGAGAAAATGCGAAATTGTACAGATCTTGAGCAATAAAATGGGGAAAGTAAAGAGAGAAACCTGGCAAGCGCCATTGGAGCAAGCAGCGGAAATGGTGACCAGGACTGAGAAGAGTAACAGAGAGAGGTAACCAGCTGATGTGGCCCTGCATAAGCCACGGTGGTCTGCGGAGCACGGTAGCATGGCAATTTGCTTATGCAAGGAGCTCCAGAAAGCCACCGCCCAGAGAGTGAGAGAGGAACTGAGGCAGTCTCGGAGACAAAGCAAAAGACAGAATTTTTACTGTTGAGTGAGGGTGACAAGTTTTTGTGTCTTAAACGCGGGCTTTATCACCTTTAATTTTTCTCTCTTGTTTTTAAGGTAAAAAGGCAGCACTTTTTTTTTATCTGCCAAGGTTCCATTGCTAACCCTCGTCGTTTTCCTTTGTTTGTTATTGTTATTTACAGATGTTAAATTTATATTTAATGGAACAAATTGACATTTTCTTACCCAAAATCCCTCAATTCACCTGGTATGTCAAATAAATATATTACTTTATTGTGTGCTTTCTTTTGTGTTGATACACCTAAACCCTTCAATAAACAATGGGGAAAAAAATATATTGGACGCTACCTTTTCATGCTATCTAAATTGGTATATCTAGTCAGAATTTATGTCTTTTTTTTTTTGGATGTTTTGTTGTCTAATTTTAACATTATCCACTCTATTATAGATTTTACTCATTAGTTGGAGATGCTCTAAAATTAAGTTCTTTTTCTGACTTATGAATTTTAGTTCATATGATTGAATGCAATTTCAGAATAACTTATTTGTAAGAAATGTTTCTATTTTTTCTCCTAATAAGTGATCAAGTAACTAGCACGTGAGTATATATTGCAAGAGGAAAGATGCAAGTTTCTCCGATTAAATGAGAAATTACTAAGTTTGAGTGTAAATTGTATGTTTTATAGAAAAATAAAAGCCTTTAGTCAATTCCGTATTTAATAACCCTAAGAAAGCCCTAAGCACCTCTCCCTTTTCTTTTTAGGTGAATTGGAGCTTCACTTCAACCACACATTCGACTAATGTTTCCAAACAATTTAAGATCAACGGTAATGAGTTTGATAGCAACAAGGATTTGACCTACGAAGAAAAATAAGATATTTAGTCATATATTTATTCTTAGCACTAATAATATAGATAAAACCATACACCATTTAATTTCTATGAACAAACTAAAAAAAAAAATCTAAAAAATGACAGTTGACCCTATTGAATTTAATTTTGATTATTAAATTATTTTGATGCCCTATTGAATGTTTTTGGCTTTTTTTTAATGAGATTTTGGAGTTGGGTTTGTTTTAAGAAATCAATGGCAGTTTTGTAATTTAAAAGATGTTAAAAGCTTTTTTGTTATGTTGTAAACGGGCTTTGGGTGTGTTTCTAAAGTCCATTTCATATAAAGTTTTTTTTTTATAATTTGAGTTCCTATATTGGGTATATTAGTGAATATCCCAAGAAAAATTGGCTTATCTTTCCCTAGAATGAAGTGTTCCTCTTTATATACAAATTAGTTTGACAAATACACAAACTACAAAAAAAGAAGCACCAGAAAATGACCTACTAACATTCGTGTAGTGTGTGAGTTTCGTATATTATCGCATATCTTAATAAGAAAAGTTTTTAAAAAAGAAAAAAGAAAAAAAAGCACCAAGTATTTTCTGAATTTAACAATGAATTTTTGCTACATATTTATCTTTTTCTTCTTTTTTTTCAGTGGTCAATGGTGGTTTGTCTTTGAAAGCTTTGGATTTTTGCCACAGATGATAAGGTACATATAAGTGCCTCTCACATGGTAGGGTAGGCTTCAGCTCAGCGACTTCAACTGTGGGGCACTTGGGTCGGTAAGAAACATTAATGTAAAAATGTTGTCAGCAGTTGGTTCTTAGTTGTAAGTTCAGAGTCTAGACAACTTGAAGTTGCGTCCAAGAATAGATCTTTTTTCAGGCCAGAGGTCCAAGAATATATCGAAGGGGGGAACTTAAGCAATCTGATTAATCAAGGCATTAGGTAAATTGGATACATCTAAGCTTTTAATAATCAGAAAATAGTTGAGCCAGTCAAGGGCAGGAAGGTAATTTCAGATAACCATCATTGCCTTCAAGTTCAAGTCCTGTCTGTTGAATGAAATTCATGTCAACTGGTATTTTTGATTCAGTATGCTTGTAACTTTTCCAGCTCAGGAAGTACATTGGAAATAAACATGAATTGTTAGAAAATAAATACTATTCAATTTCTGCTTTGGGAAGGCAATGGCCTCTCCAACAAAATGATCAAGAATACATCTGTGGTCAAAGAAAATGATGCATCATTACCTGTAAAAGAATGGCCAAAAAAAATTGTAAATCTAAGATTAAAATTGATTCAGGTTAAGCAAGCTTCTTTGCACGACCACTTGAAGGAGCACCATCATCCTTCTTGGATCCCGATGCCTCAGGCTTCCGAGCCCAGGCAGGAGCTCTATCCGGCTCATAACGATAATCGTAGAAAAGTTCCTCTCCTGCAGTAATCCGTTCCTTGGCAAATATGCCCACCCTATGATCTCCAGCAACCATAATGACCTGCCATGGAAGGGTTCAATGTAAAATCTACAATTTTTTCAAATAAGAAAAAAAGCCCCTATACATGATGCTTCTATCTGTCCGAACAGTTCTGAATCCAAAAGAACAACAATCCAAATAGTTCCAATTAAAAATCATGTGAAACTAAGTGGGGAATCCCCAAGCAAGGACGTCAAAAGGGTACCTTTGCATAACAATTCGGATCTGGAGCATGGTTGGCAAACTTCAATTTGTCACCCTTCCGATAGGCATCAAGGACAAACTGTACAAGACAAATGCTTATTCACACCAGTGAAAAAAAAGAGGTTAGAAATCACATGGAATCCAAAGGTTGATACACATACCTGATCGTTCAGATTGAAGAGAAATGATGAATTTTCACGGTCATATATTTTTCCACGCTTATCTGCTTCCCGATGTGAGATCAACTCCCCAGTATACTCACCAAGGTATTCATGCTTGCCAACGCTATTCTGGAGGGTGGCTAGGAAAATTAGCCAGCAGCAAAAGCAAAAGCATGCACAAGATATCTTAAAATTGGGACACTACCTTTAAGAAAGCACCCCAGCCAGATACGTCAGATCTTCCAAGTAAGACCTGAATGTACATGAGAATAAAAGCAGTCATTACTAGAGGACTTCAATGTCCAACAACTTTAATACTTTTTCACTTAAACGGCAGCTTTTGACCATGCATCTATAGTAGGAAAGAAATAGTAAAGAGAAGTTGATTACCCTCTGTTGTTGTTTCAGAAGCAGCTTCATATTTCTACACTCATAATTGTCACCTCTTTGGTTTGGAACCCCAAGGGACCCATCACCGCAACTGCAAATGACATTGAACAGTTCCTTGTAGCAGAAAGTTGAACAGAGAACAAAAGCAGCAACCAATTTGTATTTATAAAAGTGAAACACAAATACAAACTCCAAATTTAATTTTCTAGAAAAATAAAAAAGGGTAATTTTTACTTTACTACTGTAAAGTTTACCGACTTTTAGAGTTCGATACATCAAATTTTTTTGGTCTCAGTAGCATACACAGTTGATTTTCTTACTACTTTCATACATGCTGTCAATCTTTCTATTAACAAGTCTGTTAACTGCTGACGTGGCAACAAATGTGCCACATAGACTTACTCCTATGATGACATGTCATCCACATATATTATTAAATAAATAAATAAATAAATAAATAAATAAATAAATAAAAAATAAAAATCCCTCTCTCTCTCTCTCTCTCTCTCTCAGCTCTCTCTCCGTTTTTAATGGTTTAATTCAGTTTCTCATCATTTAATTTTAACCATCTGATTCTAAAATGTGAACACTGTAGAGATATACAGAGCCATAATATAGCCACAGCTTATTTAGGCACAATAAATTTAAAAATGGCAAAGTTGAATGTTCTCAACACTAAACGTTTAGCAAAAGATAAATCCAATCACAATAAGGCACGAGCTGTCTAAAGCACATTGATAATATCATGCATCATAGTCCAAACCCATTACTAAGTGATACAAAAGGATTTTCCACCAAAGAAAAAATAATCAGTTATAAGCTCACCTGACCCAGCAATTCCTACAAACATCGGGATCACATTCCCTGTCTGCAGCAAAGCAGGGGCACTGACGACTCCGGCATTGACTTTTCGCACAATGACAGCCCCTAAATCTATTCTTGCAAGTCTTAGGACACCTAGAAAAAAAAGTTTGGAATTATTATTGGATCCCCTCAAGTCAATGGCAAATCAATGAGGAATGCTGCTGACCAAGATCAAAGTTTAGAAAAAGAAATTAAGTTATCTACCCTTTTCAACAATAATTAAGAGGAAAATAAACGCTCACCCACAGTACTTCTCGCAACAAGTCCCATTTTGTAGACAAGAACACTGCTTTCCACAAGCTGTTTGGCAAGTACATGGATTATACTGCCTGCAAGGCTGATCTTTTCTCTCAGTAATTCGTTTCCTGATTGAATGGTAAGCAGCAGATTTCCAAGTATACTTCAAGCGACGAACTCTACCCCTTCTACGTAAAAATCTTGATCTTCTTCTTGCTTCATTATTACCCTAAAGTTCAAAATAGAATTACTTGTTAGGGCAGGGAGGGTCCTGCCAATAAGCAGATAAGCATATGCAGAAAAAGATCATAAATCCATAAAAATCAACCTTGGAATGTCCTTCGACAAGGGAATTTGCAGCATCACCTTCTTGGCAGGACATCTTACTCTCTGAGTAATTCATATACTGAAAAACCTCCCAGCAATTTTTCATACCATTTAAAAGGTTCCTTGCTATTAAACAGCTGTAATGAGAGATGTGAAACCCATTATAAGGAGACAGGAATAAGTAAATTAAGTATTGAAAACTTTCTACATCTAGCACAATTACACCATATATTTCAAAAGTTCAGGCAAATTGATAACGTAATATATCTACCTTAGGAACTTATCAGACTGTAGATTGATTATAAGTTATAACATTATAGGATTTCTTTTTTGGGTCAGTAATTATAGGATGCTATACATTACAAACTCAAGGATACACATCAAATATATATATTATATATATATATATATACATATATACAGAGAGCTTCCATTGAGAAATCCCTTAAATAAGCTTATTTGGAGGACACCCTTGTAGGGCCC
Organism: Prunus dulcis; assembly: GCF_902201215.1. Taxonomy (NCBI): domain Eukaryota; kingdom Viridiplantae; phylum Streptophyta; class Magnoliopsida; order Rosales; family Rosaceae; genus Prunus; species Prunus dulcis. Next base: position 13,880,576 of record NC_047656.1, on the reverse strand, counting down.
ACTGCACATTGTATTTCACTAATCCAAATTGTCTATTTTTTATATAATCATTCAAAGATTATCTCTATAAAAAAAATCACTTGAATCTGATATCATTTGACCCCTCAATTGAGTTATTGAAATTTTAGTACTTTTTTGAAGCACTGTGTTCATTGATTTTGTGGGACACAATTGGATGTCAAAACGGTTTCCGATTTGTCTAATTTTTTGCAAGGATGATCTATGAATGTAGACTTAAAAAATAGATTGTATATATATCGAAGGAAAATACAAATTATATCCACTGACCTGTTCCTGCCAAAAATCTCTATGCCTTTATCGAAAAGGCCTTTTTCAATAGTTTTCCATGTTTTATCATCACTTAATTCTTGTTTATAGATGTTTTCATCCACACACTCTTCTTTCCTCAAATTGTCATCACTACTAGTGCCAGGTGGATCAGCAATTATCTCATCTGATGAACCATCAAGAACATCAACCTGAACTACTTTGTGTCTGCCCTTAGTAGGTGATTCCTTCCTCCTAAACCCTCCACTGGTAGAAGATTTCAGATTTTTTTGTGAAGACGAACTAGTGTCTTCATTATCTTTGCATGAATTTGATCTAAGCTTCATATCACTTGGACAAAGAACAGCATTAACAATGGAATCAGAATCTGAAACCACCATTTTCTTCTGCCTCTTCTGCATGCAAACTAGAACACGCTCTGCAACTCTCTTGCTGTTCCTCTTGCCAATTCCACTTTTTCCTGCTAGCTTAGTCTTTGAGGGTGTTTGATGATGAGTAGCATCCTGCCCGGGTCCATTCTCCGAATCACTGCTTTCTGAGATGGCTTTTGCATTAGATGAAGCACTTTCACTTTGGCCGGACTTTACCTTCCTTCTAGCAGATATAACAGAAGACTTCTTTCTCGTTGACGTTTGAGCACTAGCACAATCTAATGATGTGACATTTTTTTCTTCAACATCACCAGAGCTCACTCTAGCAATTCTTTCAGATTTCAATACCTGAAATGAGACAGTTTGAAACCACATAAATCATTTGTTTGTCAATTCTTTACAACATTCCCAGCTACACAACACACGTACTGATCGATAGCAATTTGGACCACATGATGCATTTTCGGCATCTGGAGAGCTCCAAGGAGGTTGCTTCTCAGCCTGACAATATTTTTCTTTATCAGTGCAGGGTATAAAAATCTGGTCCCACATTCAGACAGCTATTAAACAATTACTTACAGGAAACACAAGATCCTGTGAACATCCGTGTAATCTGCAATCAAACACCTGCCAAAAAGAAACAGCAGAGAAACTACTAAGAAAAGATATCACTAAAAAAGAAACATGCTAGTGAATTTACAAAAGGAATACTTACAAGGCATCGACGACAAAATAGGTTGTCAAATGAATCCAGAGCTGCATCTAGATCTTTATCAAGAAAATAATTCCCATTTTGTGAAATGTCTTCATTATCCATAGTTTTACAACCCCCTACAGCCTCCTCTTCCTTTACGAGAGTATCATATCTTGCCTGTATAAGACGTTTGATGGTGTTTCATATCTCTGTAAAGCCAGCACAAAGCAAATGGGAAACGGCTGGACCAAAGCTTACACTGACTGGTTTTTATCGTGTTATAAATTGGACAGAAGCATGGCAGAATGGGCAAAGTAGTCCAGTAATATAGAAAAAAGAAACTGACATACCTTGACTTCAGAAGGACTTCTAGAGAAACACTGTGCTAATGACTCCAGCACTGGATCAGAGAAGCCAACTTCTTTTATAGCCATGCTGGTAAATTTAATGGAATGACAAGTGAACAATTAGTTCACTTTGCACAACAGTATTAAAGAACATATACTTTTCTCCATATGTATAAAGGATAAGTATAAAACTGAAATTGTGAATCCAAGATGAAAACATGGGTCTCAGACTATATCGTGGCGCCTGAGAACTGTACATATAGGTCATTTGAAATTAACATGTTTGCGCAAAAAGAAAAAAATTACAAAATAATTCAATTAGCTCAGTTGTACTCGGTACAAAAATTGACTTTCCTTTTGGTCTCTTTCCCTTGCACCGTTGTATGTTCAAAATTGACCTAGACAATAGGAGGCTGTGTCCATCCAAGAAAGGGGGGAACAAGTGACAATAACAAAAAGAATTTGACTCTTCCAACTAAAGTTCAGGACTATCACCAAGTATATCACATTAGTTAACATGGTTAAACCAACCTAAGTATGTAGTCTTCAGATTCAACAAAGTCCCTCTTTTCATCTTCTTCATCAACTGCCTCCTCCTCACTATCACTACATATAAGAGCTTCACCCCCATTTTGATCATAATAAATTCTTCTTCGACCTAACACTGACTGATCCTCTGTCATCCTTTGGTTTCTGCACCATACGTCAAACCAAAATATAACCATAATATCTCGAACAAGCTCATATAGGTTGAAAAGGCAAAGAGAAGGACAACACAATTATATGAGAAACTCGTTATGGTGCTTAGTGATACCAATTCAATTCAGTGCATGATGACACACATTTGAACAGGTGCATGTAAAAATTATATATATTTAAAGCAATAATGGATGAATGTAATCATGCAACATTGTCTAAAAATTTGCATGATTCAATTTCAAACAAGGCAGAAGAAGAGGAAAAAGAATCCAATAAATACTATGCATCTTATCTTGTTTATAACAAAGTGTTCAATATATAATAATAAATGTTTATTTTGTACACTAAATCTATTTCAACTAGTCACTCAATAAAATGTCCATAAGATATTAATTTCAAACTACAAAAGAATATGTCAAACTCGTTATGGTGCTTAGTGAAATGTAACCGATTTGCTATGCACTGATTCCATTCTCTTTCCTAGTACAAGAGCTCGAAAATTCATAAGTAAATTTACAAATCAATTATTATGTTCCACAATGTAAAACATATAACTCCACCTCAGACAAGCAAACAAAGGTTGTGCACATGTGAGATTGATATGCAACACAAAGATATAATTCAAATCATGAAAAGTATAGATTATGTGAAGGTTGAACCTGTCCAAAAATATCCATGTAGTATAAGGAGGTAGTCTTTTAACTTCCGGAAGCTTGATAGGACGAACAGAACTCTTGACTGCAACATTAGATTCTAGAAGAACTGCTGTGGACCCATGGCCATCTTCTTGAGAGCCATCCTTACTTACATCAATTCCATTTTGCAAGGCAAATGCATCTTTTTGCCTCTTTGTCAATAGATCTACACTTTTGCCAATATCAATAAACCTATTACTTCCTCTTTCCATTGACAATTTATACAAATTGTTAGTGACACCAGCCAACCTCTGCCTGTTTTCCTCCATTCTTTTCTGCAAAAGAACAAATACCGCGTATTATGATGACAAAACTTGATAAAGTCCTATGACTTTCTGATACCAATGCAACAATAACCATAAGGTCCTTAGGGATGCACCTTAATGGAAGTACCCCGGTTAGAAACAACTTGCTTCTTTAGGGAATCTATGATCAATGAAATCTCCTTCCGGGTTACATCCATGTTTTCTTGTGATGCCGTCATCTGTACAAAATAGATGACAAGTTTGAGCCCACTTAAAAACCCTAAATCATTAAAATAGAAGGTAAAAAAATCCAAACAAAAAGTAGAGAATGAATGAGCATGTAAAAGTCACACTGGACTTGAATGAACACAGAACAAAGGGGCTGCAAGAGATCAGGCAGCACTATCTATCAAGAAGCTGAGCACAAAAAGCTCAATAATTCTGTACTCTTTTTATTATTTTTTCAAGAAAGGAATATCCACAATTTCTGTTGCAATAAACTTTTAAAAATGCAAGCTAAGAAGAGGAAAAGAATACGGCTAGAATCCTCGACCAGCGAAACAATTCTGGCAATGTTTTAACACCATTCCTAAGCTGGAAGATATTTGTCGAAAGTACATGGTAAATGAACTGGAACTTAAATGACCTCGTTGAAATTGGCACTTAAAATCTAACTGAAGCAGAAACCAAATAAGCAATGCTGCTAATTATCCCTCTTTACCAACCCACATTGATAAAATTCATACATAATTGCACCTATATTACATCCATTTATTAAATTCTCATAAAATAAATAAACAAATATATGCACAATATATATATGTGTGTGTGTTTAGGCACACACATTGACCAGAAATATAAGACCTTCCAGTAATGACAGAATTTAAACTGGGTTTTCATGCATTTAGAGAGAGAAAGAGATCGTGCAAAAGCACCGAAGGCTTATACCGGAGGTTCCTGGTGAGGCTCCGATCTATTGGCAGAAGCTGAAGGCGAAGCCTTCGACGCCATTGTCGGAGACGAAGCTCGGGAAGGTTATTCGGACCCGAAACTCAATTGCGGTTCGGATCGCATCCGATTCATACAGAGGATGTTCCGGATAAGAGTGTGAGGAATTATACGGTTTAGGGTTTGGGAAGAGAGGAATTTTGGCGGGTCGGGCTTGAAACCCTAGTCACGTCTCAATTTGGGAGGGTCCAGCTTTGGATTTTCGGTCGTTTTAACGAGACGTATTGCTTTTGTTTTTGTTTTTGAATATGAATTGTATTCTTTTTTTATTCTATGGGTTCAAAATTTCAAAAAAAAGGTAATTTATTTGGTGGGTTTGGTAATGGGAAAAAGTTAAATAAGTTGGGGGGAAAAGGAAAGTCACCGTCTATTTTGAATTGTCTACTGTGTTCTACGTATTTTAGATTTTCTAAATAAACTAATAAACTCTCAAGATTTTAAATAAAAGAGTAATAATCCATAAACAGAAATAAAATCCATATGTCTGCCTTTATCTATTTATATAAAGGCCGAAGGACTTAAAAGTGGTTGTTCCAATGTGCATATAGTCTGAGGGCTATACATATATAGAAAGAAAAGTTGTCCTTTTTTCCAAATTAATTCAAGCCATTAATTTAACTTCTGACATGAAAAAGATTGAATGTAAATTGTCCTTTATTGTTAAAAAAAACATATTGAATGTCCTTGGTTGTTAAAAAAAATATGTTGAAAGTTCGGGTGTGATTTGAAAAGTTGTCATGGGCGTATATCTTATGGGATATGGATTTTGTGCTATAATTTCTTCTGTCATGATCTGCTTGACTTTGTGTTTTATAATTCGATCCCCTTAAATTCATAAACGTCTCGCTCCACTCCCTTATATAGTTCTCTGTTTAGCATTCCGTTAAAGAAAACTATTGTTCAATCAATAATGTCGTTCAAACAGAGGGTTTGCCAAATTTATGTTCAAGTAGGAGTGTGCTATGATATGGGTTTCAAATGAACAGCTTACTGGAATTGTGAAACCAAAAATCACAATAAGGACAGCTTTTGATAAATTACTTATTAGAGATGCTTTGATTCATCTACTTAAGAACCTTTGGATGTTTAAGCAAATGGACAAACTTTGATTTGCAAGTTAACATAAAAATATACAAGAGTGTACTTCTTCATGTGAGCACAGCCTCCACGAACTCCGCATCCTCTGCCATAGCATGTAGAGTCTCAGGCAAAAGGCAAACTTCAAAATCAATACTTCCTTCTTCAGCCCGGGAAAGACAGTTGACTTACCGTTCATTTTGTTCTCAGATCCGCTTTGCACAGCAACCGGTCTTCCCCATCCAAAATCATTACCATACACATTGAACCGCGGCGAGCTTCCTGTAAGCAATGAAAAAGTGCTACTAGTAGTACTTGTCGGGATGTTTTCCCTCAATTTTGAACTTACTGTAGGGGTTTTTGCCCAATCCTCTAAGACCTTCATCACTTGTTCAGCTGTCAAGGAAGCTATCGTTTTGTTTATATGCAAAGCCGCCCAGCCTAGTTCATGTTGTAAAAGCTCCCCTGCAGTGGACTTCACATGAACCCCTTGAAGCGCATTTCCAAGGTATTCTTTGGGCAATGGAGGTTTCAATTTTGGCCTCAATCCTACTGCAATCTTGTAGATAATCTCCTGATCAAGGTTGAGATGACTGGCGTGTGTTACGGCTCGCCAAAGATGAGCCATTGAAGGGATTAGATGTTATGAGTACCCATCTCAGCATTGGCCTTGGATTTGAGCTGTGCAGTTTTCTCCTTGGAAAAATGAAATACCCTTTGCAAATAATTTAATGAGATAGGAGGATTAAGCTTATCCGGTATTTTACTGTATGAGAAGCGTATGTGAATTGGAAGATCAAATACACCGTCAAGAAATTGAGGATCGAAAACGGGAGGGGGTTGAAAATTTTCATCAGAGCCGGAACGAGAGATCTCAGACCAAGTGTTAAAGAAGTGCCAGAATGATGATCCATCAACACCACAGTGGTTCATAGTGCAACCTATGAAAATGCCATCAACGAGCTCAGTTACTTGCACTGCAAGCAATGGTTTTGGGACCCCTTCGTAGTTCAAAACCCCATTCATGGAGAAGAGGGTTGGAGACAATGTCATCTGGAATATAAAACAGGGTCAAGGATATCAGCCACCTTGATACCATCAGCAGCTGCATGAACAAAAAGAGCTCCATCACCGTTACAGTTGATGGAAAAACAAGTACCGGCTTTATCTTGGCTTTCAACAGCGGCTAGGCGGCCAGCAAGCGGGTAGAAGATATTCAAGGTCTGGGAAGAGTGGCTTTTAGGTGTTGTATCAAGCTGTTGCTCTGTTCTGACTCTGTCGATTTTCGAAGGAGAAGCCCTTTTGGATATAATCAATTTGGCTTAGTTTCAAATCTCATGGAGTTAACTCAATTAATCTCTGCTTTAAGTGATCATGGCTTGTTGGCCGGACAATAGCTGTCGACATCTGCGGGATCTGAGCCATTTTTATTTTCCCAATTCAAGTGGACAACACTGAGACTAGACCACAACATTAAACGTTGAATGATGACACTGTTGTGAGTATGGTTAGTAGGCTACGCCATTTTTCTAGTGTCTTGGACCAAGACTCAAAAAAAACAAACCCAACCAATCTGTTTGGGGTGGTCAAAATTCACCCAATCCACCGTGGAGAAATGCTAACGGCCTAGATGAAATCTGCCAAGAGCAGATCCACCGAAACTATTCCGCCAAAGGGATGGGAGCAATGCCGCCAATTCCAATCTACCAACTCTAATTTGCCGAAATCTCAAATGGCCAATAAATTCTCCAATTGGCTGTGAGAAGAAAACCCAAGTTTTTGTAAGAGTTCTTGACTTCAATAGTCAAAGGCTATGGCATATATATTAATAAATAAATATGACAGTTTTCTAGGTGGATCTGAGAGCTCCCACGGCAACTTCTGTGGATTCTCAACCAAATCTTGAATCTCCAATATCTGAATATTTGGAGAACTCAACCTGTGGTCGATATCCGAATATTTGGAGAGCTCAAAGATGGTCCAATGTGGAGCCAAGCCCCAAATGCAAATCTAAAAACTTGGAGGTCCAAGCCCAATCTACAGATCCAAACCCAAGATTTCCGAAGAATTGCATGCACATGACAGAGGCCTTACAAGAAAAGAGATCAAAGGGAGTTATGATAATCTGGAGTATTCTGAAAGAAGAGAAAATCAAGCAAACAAATTATCTCAATCAAAGCAATCCCATGGATTTGGGGAGCCTCAGACAGAAGGAGTTTCAAAAGAGTTGACCTCGGCAATTTAATGGCCAACTCATGGGCTGGCAGATGCCCCTATATAAACCTCATCAGACAAAGGGAGAAGACACACATCATCAAACACACAAACCTATTTTTCATATCACACTTTTTTTCTTTCCCTAGACTTAGGATTTTACTTTTTAAGCACTTAGTGTAGCAAGTTCTTCCTTTTCCTAGTGTAAGTTTACTTTCTTTCAATTTACATTTTCTTGTCTTTTAAATTCAAGTTTATTTCAATTGCCTTACTTTTCATTGTTAGCGAATTTTCATTAAGTCTAATTTCAAGTTAATTTAGTTTATCATTCTTATCATTCTTATCTCACTCTTACTTTATTTTATGTTTACTTATCACTTTGATCTACTTTATCGCACTTTAATTCTTGTCTTTAGTTCAATCACATATTTAATTTATTTGCATTGTTTTTACTTAAAAGCCCTAGAAATCACAAAAACATCCATACGAAGCTTAACCATCCTCGACCTTGAGGAAGTGAAAGCACTTAGGCTAAGAGAAGGTTCGTTGCTTGGCTGATCAGTCACTTGATCAGAAGTCAGAAGTGCAACATTACCATCCAACCTTTCCATCCAAGCTATTTGGTGGCTTGGTGGTGGCACGCCTAGGCAACTCGAAGAAGAAGTACCAAAAGTTCCTTCCGTCAGCCACCTCGGCCGAAAAGAAGGAAACACAATCAAAATCAGATCTTTATTTAAATAGGGCGGTAGCTTTACTGCTTCTACAATGATTAACAAACATGATGGAATCTGGACACAAAATACCAAAAATAGGGGTCAAGCTCAAGAGACATATTAGCAAAATGAAGTAAATGGCAGACGGAAAAACTTTTTTAAAAATGATCTACGACTGGCTTTTATTACCTCAGCTCTTTCGAATGATGCCATGCTCGCATCCTTTTTTTTTTTAATAACTTCATGATATTCCCAAAACAGAAAACGAAAAAGAAAATTTGATTGTAAGATATGCGTGTGTGTGTTTCAGATGGAGATATCGAAATATAGTTTTTTTGTTTTTGGGTTCCATTGGATGTGTACTACGTAGTAGTATTAAAACCTGAGATTTTGAATTTGACTTGCTAATAAATATATTTTTGGTTATGAGTGAATTTGAAGTACTACTTTGTTTTTCTTGAGCACTTGAATTCCAAATGATCTTAAATAGTAAAATTAGAAAATTTACATATAAGTTTTCAAGTCTCTGCAGCTGTGCCAGTTGTATATGGAAAAGAAAAGAAAGAAAAAAAAAAGGGATCCAAATTACACCAACTTTCTTCTCAATCTAATATAATATATGTGACCAAATTAAAGTTGGATTGGATCCTTTTATTAGAGATGCTTGATTCAGCTAACTATGGTACTCTTACCAACGTCAATACATAGTTCAGGTGATCACAGACTCCATGAATTCTGCATCATCCAGCATAGCTTGTAGAGTCTCAGGCAAAAGGCAAGCTTCAAAATCAATACTCCCTTCTTCAGCCCCAGGAAAGACAGTGAACTTCTCATTCATGTTGTTGGAAGCTCCGCATAGCACGGCAACCGGTCTTCCCCACCCAAAATCATTGCCATACACATTGAACCGTGGCGAGCTTCCGGTGAGCAGTCCCACAGATTTTGGATCCCACAGAATCGAAAGAAATGTTGGGGCTTTCACCCAATTCTCCAAATACTTGCTTACTTGTTCAGGTGTCAGGGAAGCAATTGCTTTTGTTTATCTGGGAAGCCGCCCAGCCTAGTTCATGTTGCATCAGCTCACCTGCAGTAGACCTCACAGTAATGCCTAGAACCGCATTTCCGAAATACTCTTTTGGCAACATCTGCTTCAATCTTTGCCTCAACCCCGGTGCAATCAGATAAGAAACCTCTTGGTTAGGGTGGAGAAGTCTGCCACGCGTTGTGGCTCGCCAGATATGAGCCATGAGTGACTGAAGAGATGAGATGTTATTGGTGCCCATCTCAGCATTGGCCTTTGCCTTGAGCTCTGCTACTTTCTCTTTGGAAAAATGAAACACTGCCCTTTGTGAAGAATCAGAAGGCGGTGCAGCCATATGCTGCTTACTCATGATTTCATTGCAGGGGAAGGGCAGATGAATTGGGAGACCAGTCAGGCTATCATAAAACTCATGATGGCCAAATACAGGGCGAGGTTGAGAAATTATATCAGAGCCAGTACCAGTACGAGCGATTTCAGACCATGTATTAAGAAAATGCCAGAATGAGGTACCGTCCGCAGCCACATGGTTTATGCTGCAGCCGATAAAAAATGCCATCAACAAGCTCAGTTACTTGCACTGCGAGCAATGGTTTCGAAACGCCTTCATAGCCCCGAACTGCATTCAAGGGAAAGAGGTTGCAGACGACGTGATCATGAATGTAGACAGGGTTAAGGACTTCAGCCACCTTGACGCTGTCACCAGCTGCATGAACAAAGTGGGATCCTGCGCCGTTGCAGTCGATGGAAATACAAGTAGTGGTTTTATCTTCATTTTCCGTCACGGCCAGACGGCCAGCAAGCGGGTAGAAGACATTCAAGGCAAGGGAAAGGGAGGCTTTGAGGTGTTGCACCAAACCGTTGCTGTGTTCTTCCTCTGCTGGTTTGGTGAAGAGAATCCCCTTTTGGATATAATCAATTTCGGGGCATCGCAGATCCCATGGAGTTAACTCAATTGATCTACGATTTAACTCACATGTTGGTCCAACGTTACTCGTAGAGATATGCCGAATCTGATTAATTTTCTTCTTATGTGTTTTTATTTCTTCCCACAATGTGGACAGCAAACACAATTATATATAAAATGTGTCCCAACTTACTTTGGTTTGGCGGTTGCAAGAACATATATATATATATATATATATATATATAATAATTCTCACTTGTTCTGGCAACCAGAATTCAAACATCAAGTGAAATTCAACCAGAATCCAATGAATGCATTGGTGACGTACAATAATTTAGTTTTGTACCATCACATGTAGCAAATGGCTCTATATAATAATTCAAAAATGATAGTCATACGTACTATCTCTCTAACAGAGATGGGTCGATCAGCAGCTGCATGGACAAGAAACAAGGTTCCATCGCCATTACGGTGGATGTAAAAACAAGTGGTGTTATCTTCATTTCAATCACGGCTAGGCGGCCGGCAAGCGGGTAGAAGATGTTCAAAGTTTGAGAAAGAGTGGCTTGTAGGTGTCGTATCAAGCTGTTGCTCTGTTGGTTTTTGAAAGAGAAGCCACTTTTGGATATAATCAAGTTGGCTTAGTCTCAAATCCCATGGAGTCAACTGAATTCTATGATTTAGCTGATCATTATGATTTGTTGGTCGGATCGTATACTTGTGGAGATATGCCGAATCTGAGTGATTTTGCCCAGATTGATTGCCTCCCACATTGTTGAAAGGTTTTCTCGGTGGTGTTTGATTATAGTGATATAAAATGGCTACCCCATTGGTCAACAATAAACAAGCACAGAAAATCGAATATTATGTAATTCATTTATTTAAGTAGGACGGTGGCTTTTTATTTGTTGAAGGAATGAATATGTCAATACCAAACAGATAATACAAAAAGCTCAATACGAAGTCAGGAAGGGCTCAGCAATTTTTATTTTATTTTAAATTTAAAAAAAAGTTCAAGTACAAAATGTAATAAAAAATAGCCTAAAAAGTAAAAAAAAACCCTAAAATCAAATCCTACAAACAACAAGTCACGACATCGCCGAATCTGTCGCGGAAAGATGGCTTTGCTTAAGATGGATGAGATAACAAGATAAGCATGGGTATTTCTTTAACATAAAATAGTAGAACAGAAAAATATGAGATATAAACCAAATGTATAATCTATAAACCAAAGATGGAGAGATACGAATTCAATTTCTCATCATTATGCTGAATATGTCTCCAATTTGGAACAAACACAGCCTTGGCGCACCTGGTGAATTCAAAACGAACTTTTTTTTTCCCTCTTTGAACAGGGCAGGACTTGAGTGCTCTGCTCAGAACTTTGTGGTTGCATGTTACTTATAAGCAAATAAAGGAAGTAGAGTACGTGCATAATAATTCAGCACCACACACTGCGATGCGAGCTATCCACCACATGTGAAAAGCAAATGGTATTTCTGATTGGCAAAAGACGTGTATATAATGCTGGCAGACATGCTGAATTGTTTAGTTAGTTAGAAGTTCACGTGGGTTCACTTGTTTGTTAAATCGTAGCTGAGAAGCTAAGTGCTTCAGTCATATAATTACTGTTGAAAAAGAGAGAAAATTAATCAAAGAAATCGTAAGCTTCTTCTCAAAGTTTCTTGCTATGTCTTTATTAAACTCTGTTATCATGGTATCATAGCTAGATTTTTCAACTTTTTAATGTGAAACTTTTTTACCTTTATATTCTCACATGCTCTCGCACGTATGGTGTATTTTCAAGCTTAACACGTGGACAACACATATTGAGTAACATAGAGCACGTGTGGCCATTGGGCTTTCACACATGAGCTAACTCGCTCTGATACTACAAAGAAAGTTAAGGTTCTACCCTAAAATCAATTGGCAATTAGGAGAAATAGCCCAACTCTTTATAAGCACTTTTTAGCAATGATGACGCAAACTTGTTCTTGGTTTTCTAAGGGAGAAACATGTTTTGGTTGGAGTGATTTTTTTTGTTTGTTTACTTTTAGTTTTTTAAGTTGGCACACGCAAGCAATTAGTATTTTTTTTTTCTAGAATTAAAAAAGATAATGGGTAGTTGTGTTTCATAAAAATAGGACACATTATTTGATTTGATTTTTTATTTTTTATAATATGAAAAAGTGTGAATTTACCATATTATCCTAATAATTAATTATTTCAATTCTTAATTTTTGCATTAACCAAATGCATTTTCTGATATTTTGAATGTTTCACAATTCTCTGCTTTTTGCTATATATATATATATATATATATATATATTAATATATTGGGTGCATTTTTGCTCACCACCTTAACCTTAGGTGTATCCTCACCACCTCTTCCAAAAGTTGACACATGTTCATGGGTTTAACTATAGTTAATTTTTTATTTTTTATTTATTTGATAACATTATTATAAGAGAGAAACAATACTTTAATAAGAATTTTCCTAATTTACCCTAATTAACCTAGCAAACTTTCCATTTTTCTAAATTAATTAACAACTACCTAAATAATTAATTGGCAATTAGCTTTATGTCTTGTGCTTTAATATGAATCTCAATTCACAGGCTTCAATGCCCAAAAACATTTAGCCCACCACTGTAAAAAAAAATCGTGGGTCTGCTATTGTAACCAAGGTGAATATATGTCTACAGGCTTCCTAATCCTAAAGCCTAAAACTGGTGATAACAAGAAAGCATCTGAGGATGCTAAAGTGAACATCGTGTAGGAAAACAACAGCATCTCGAAGCCAGCAACGGGTTCCAAAAGCTGTGCTACTTCTAGTACAACTAGCAAGTCCAAGAATAATACTGAGAGAGATGAGGCCAAAAGAGGCGATGCCACACCACAGATGAAGTTAATATATTATACAGTTAAAGTTAAAAATAGAAAAGAAAAGAAAAGATGACATATTTATTTTTAAACTAATTTTGTCTCAAACCTTAGAGTAGATCTAAAAATGAGTAACCACAACTTCCTTCAATTATAGGGTTGGTATGTCATTTTGTGTTTTTATCAATTAAACTCAAAATTTGTAATAGTAATTATAGGCCAGGTCCTTTAGCCGTCCATGGTCAAGTGGGCCATTTTCAATAAATAAACAGATAAAATACCAAAATCAGATACTTAGATAATTTATTTAACACCAAGGGGTTTGTAACTCCTAGTTGGATTCTCCCTCCTTTAATAGCGATCGTATAAAAAATAAAAACAAAAATTATTTAAATTGTGACAATAGAAATTTGCCTAAAATAGTTTATGCATGCATGTGCACTATTAATTAATTGTTTAGATGGAGGGATACTTCACTTTATTTTTTCTTCCTAAAATCACAAATGTTCTATTTGGTTTACCTTAGGTGCAAAGATTGGTCCTAGGGTTTTAATTTTGCTAAAGAAAATTAGGGTTCATGATGGTAAATTAATCAGACAGTTAAATGATGTTGGTGGAGAAAATGATTTAATTATGAAAGAAATGGTAAAATTGTAAGTTATAAGGTGCAACTAGTGATTGTTAGTCTAATACAATTATGCTGACGTGGATTGATTAAAATTCATTAGATTAATCTAGTGGTTGACATTCTTATAAATACGTGTAAATGCACCGATACTAAATATAGAGGCTTGATATACTTGTGCTCATTTTGCATCTATTTCATTGCTTGGTTTTTATAATATAGTAAAATGGGCGTAAAATAACCATTATACCCTTGCACAAATCAAGGTAATTGAAGATTTCGGTAAGACTGAGAACATGCAAAGACAAACATTATTGTTTTGGGTTACGCAAATTGAAAAACTTGCAAAGAGTTTAATCATGCCAGCGCTGCAGCCTCCATGAACTCTGCATCGTCCAACATAGCTTGTATAGTCTCAGGCAAAAGGCAAGCTTCAAAATCTACACTGCCTTCTTCAGCCCCAGGAAACACAGTCAACTTCCCATCCATGTTGTTGGCAGCTCCGCTTCGCACCGCAACCGGTCTCCCCCACCCGAAATCATTGCCATACACATTGAACCTCGGCGAGCTTCCTGTGAGCAATCCCACCATTTTTGGATCGCTGAACTTTGGAAGAAATGTAGGGGCTTTTTCCCAACCCTGCAAGTACTTCCTCGCTTCTTCAGCTGTCAGGGAAGCGATTGTTTTGTTTATTTGCGAAGCGGCCCAGCCTAGTCCACGGTGTAGCAGCTCACTTGCACTGGATTTTACATTAACGCCTAGGACCCCATTTCCAAAGTATTCTTTTGGCAATGGTGGCTTCAACTTTTGCCTCAATCCTACCGCAATTAGATAAGTAACCTCTTGATTTGGATTGAGATGTCTGCAACGCGTTGTGGCTAGCCAAAGATGAGCCATGAGTGCTTGAAGAGTTGAGATGTTATTGTTGACCATTTCAGCATTGGCCTTTGCTTTGAGCTCTGCTAGTTTTTCTTTGGGAAAATGAAATACTACAGTTTGTAACGAATAGGAGGATGGTCCGATTATAAGATGGTTACTTTTGATTTCATCGTAGGACATGGGTAGGTGAATTGGGAGATCAGTCAAGCTGTCATGATACTCACGATGGCCAAAAACAGGGTAAGGTTGAGAAATTTTATCAAAGCCAATACGAGAAATTTCAGACCAAGTGTTAAAGAAATGCCAAAAAGAGGTACCGTCCACAACCATGTGGTTTATGCTGCAACCAATAAAGAAGCCATCAAATAGCTCAGTCACTTGCACTGCAAGCAATGGTTTGGAAATGCCTTCGAAGTTCGGGACCTCATTGAGGGAAAAGAGGTTAAAGACAATGTCAGCAGGGACATAAACAGAGTCAAGGATATCAGACACTTCGACACCATAGGCAGCTGCATGGACGAACAAGGCTCCATCGCCATTACAGTTGATGGAAAAACAAGTGGTATTATCTTCATTTTCAGTCACGGCTAGGCGGCCGGCAAGTGGGTAGAAGATGTTCAGGGTGTGGGAAAGAGAGGCTTTTAGGTGTTGTATCAAACTCTGGTTTGCTTCTTTCTCCGCTGGTTTGTGGAAGAGAAGTCCCTTTTGGATGTAATCAAGTTGGATGAGCCGCAGGTCCCATGGAGTTAGCTCAATTCTCTGAGCTGGTAGCTGATCTTTATGGCTTGTTGGTCGGATGGTGCACGTCGAGAGACGCCGAATCTGATTCATTTCTCCCAGATTGTAAAATGTTGAAGCTTTGGTGATTGTGACGGAACGTGGTACTCATTATAAAAGGCTATGGCATTTCCATTATACTCAAACTGGCACATGGCTCAGCGCATAAAATCAATAGCAGATACGCATAAACAAACGCATAAAATCAGTAGCAGATACGCAAATAATTTATTTTAAGTAGGATGGGTGTTTTTTTCTAAAAGGCCATGATAAGCATGGGTGTTTTTTCAAAACATAATAATAATATAATAAAAGTTCCAAAGCATAATTAATTTCTTCTGAATGCATTGAAAAAAATAATGTTGATTTAATGCACCAAACAGATCAGCTCACTGCATCCCACCACCTAACCTTACCTGCACTGTTGCGATGCTCACCGAACCCGAATCTCATGAGCAGGAATTCGTACTTGAACCTCTTCTTACATACCACTTGAGTAACAGCTACTTGGTAATCTCATTCTCATGAGAGCATTTAACTTTTTGAAAAAAAAAAATTCCCTTAATTCGAAGGACACCAGTTTGTTAGTATTATGAATGAGAATTTGACGGTTAAGTTTGATTATGATCTGAGAGTGGTGAAGTTTCTACTTATTAAGATGAGGGATTTCAAGCAACACACATCTCAATGGACATGTGCAAAGTAAAATTCACCAACCTTAAAATTAAGCACACTGACAAACTTTAATTTGCAAGCCAATTTCAAAAGCAGGGCACTTCATGTGAGCACAGCCTCCATGAATTCTGCATCGTCGGCCATAGCTCGAAGAGTCTCAGTCAAAAGGCAAGCTTCAAAATCAATACTTCCATCTTCTGGCCCAGGAAACACTGTTAGCTTCCCAAGCTTTCTCTCTGGCATTCCGCTTCGAACAGCAACCGGCATTCCCCATCCAAAATCATTACCATACACATTGAACCGCGGCGAGCTTCCTGTGACCAATTCCACATTTGTTGCCCCCAGCATATTTGAAAGAAATGTAGGAGCTTTTACCCAATCCTCCATGTACTTCCTCGCTTCTTCAGCTGTCAGGGAAGCAATTGTCTTGTTTATTTGGGAAGCCGCCCAGCCTAGCCCCTGCAGTGCACTTTGACTAACGCCGAGGTACTCTTTTGGCAATCGTGGATTCAATCTTTGCCTCAATCCCACCGCAACACGATAAGCAACCTCTTGATCTGGGTTCAGATGTCTGCCGCGTGTTATAGCCCGCCAAAGATGAGCCATGAGTGCTTGAAGGGATGAGATGCTAATGTTACTGTCAATGGTGCCCATCTCAGCATTGGCCTTGGATTTGAGCCATGCAACTTTTTCTTTGGGAAAATGAAACACTACCCTTTGAGAAGAATCTGAAGATGAACCATGTCCAATTATAAGCCGCTTGCTCTTGATTTCATTGACATAGGAGGAGGGTAAGTGAATTGGGAGATCAATCACCCCTTCATGAAATTGGCGGCCCAAAACAGGATGAGGTTTATAAATTTTATCATAACCGCCAAGACGAGATATTTCAGACCAAGTATTGAAGAAATGCCAGAAAGAGGTACCGTCAGCAGCCGTGTGGTTAATGCTGCAACCAATAAAAATGCCATCAACAAGGTCAGTCACTTGTGCTGCAAGCAATGGTTTCGAAATGCCTTCGTAGTTCCAAGCCTCCTTCATAGAGAAGAGGTCGTTGACAATGTCATCTGGAACATAAACAGAGTCAAGGATATCAGCCACTTTGACACCGTCAGCAGCTGCATGAACAAACGAGGCTCCATCGCCATTACAGTTGATGTAAAAACAAGTGGTGTTATCTTCATTTTCGATCACAGCTAGGCGGCCGGCAAGCGGGTAGAAGATGTTCAAGGTTTGGGAAAAAGTGGCTTGTAGGTGTTGAATCAAGCTGTTGCTCTGTTCTAACTCTGCTGGTTTTTGAAAGAGAAGCCCCTTTTGGATATAATCAAGTTGGATTAGGCGCAAATCCCATGGAGTTAACTCAATTCTATGAATTAGCTGATCATTATGATTTGTTGGTCGGATGGTGTTTGTGGAGATATGCCGAATCCGAGTCATTTTGCCCAGATTGATTGCCTCCCACACTTTTGAAAGGCTCTTGGTGGTGTTTGAATATAGTGTAGTTGGCTACCCAATTTTGGTCAACAATAAACAAACACAGAAAATCGAATATTATATGTAATAAATTTATTTAAGTATGGACGGTGGCTTTGCTTAAGATTGATGATATAACAAGATAAGCATGGATATTTCTTTAACATAAAATAGTAGAACAGAAGGAAAAGATATACAGCAAAACATAAAACAAACATAAGCAAGATGAAAGAAGTTTAGTTACTTGGTCCAGACTCTAAATCACATTATTCTGGTCAAGGTACTTCTTGTTGCAGTTCGAGTATTGCCGGACTTGATCTGTGTCTACTTTCTGTGAGCAGCCCTTGGACACTTTGTTGGCTTGGTAAAATTTGTGCCGGTACGAAGATGATTTTAAAAATAATTGTAATAATCAAATACAATAACAAATTTATAGGAAATTAATGTATATCAATAAATATAAATAGAAATACTGACAATTTTAGCGATTGAGGCTTGTAAGAATTGTAATGTTCTAAAGATAGATTTCGCCCCTATGCTCAATGGCGGACCTAGGAATTTTTATAGACGTAGGCTAAATTTTATTTGACTTTTTATTACAAAACGTTTCTGACGTTCACAAAACTATCAGATTGCTTCCTTAAAGTTTTTTTTGTATCACTCTTGGTCCCTAATGTTAATATGGATGCTCTTAAATAA
This sequence comes from Prunus dulcis, assembly GCF_902201215.1. NCBI lineage: Eukaryota > Viridiplantae > Streptophyta > Magnoliopsida > Rosales > Rosaceae > Prunus > Prunus dulcis. The sequence continues at coordinate 13,862,268 of NC_047656.1, read as the reverse complement.
TCTATATTATGACTTTCTATAAATAAAAAAATCTTTAAATCTCATTATGTGAGATTACGTGCCCATTTTATAAGGGATATAATCGTCAGACCAACTCCCTTTGCAGCCAATTAACCATTTCCCTCTATCTCTTGTTGGAATTGGCGGGCAAGAAGGGCTTTATATATGGGTTTTTGTGTTTAGGGCGCAACTAAAGCTACAGTTCCATTTTCACATTCTAAAAGAATGTCTTACTCTGGACGAAGAATAAGCGAGCGCTGAAAATGAAAGGAAAGAACATGAACAAATTGAACTATAAACAACACACGTTGAATAAATTGAACCAACTCCAGTTACATCATCAAAAACCACTTCCATACATAAAAAATCATTTTTATTGACAAATCACAACCACATACTAACAACAACCATAGTACCAAAGCAACAAAACAATAAACAAACCCCCATATTTGAATATGACACAAACTAGTCAAATATGGATCACATCCAAAGCATAACAAAAAATCCTCATCACAGAAGCAAAAGATTCTCAACAAACACAAAAGAACACCTCGAAATGAACACTTTGCTTTTGACTTCGAAATATGAACACTTTGCTTTTGAAGTTTCAAAAGATTCTTACCTTTATACTTTGCAGCCTTTCACCCTTTTCGATAGTTTTTATTTGCCTCATCCATCTTCTCTCAATCACTGTTAGGAGATTCTAGCTTCTAATTTCACTTTTGCAGATCAGCTTTACCGCCCAATTTCCCGCACCATTGAAAAACCCTATTTCTCAAAAATGAGTTTGAGGCGTGAGGAGGTAAAAGGGAGTTGGTCTGATGATTATGTCTCTCATAAATGGGCGTGTGATCTCACGTCATGAGATTTAACAAATTTTTTGACGAGAAGTCATATTATGGACTATTTAAGAACACCCATATTGACGTTAGGGACCACGAGTGACACAAAAAAATTTTTAAGGATGCAATATGATAGTTTCGCAAATGTCAGGAACGTTTTGTGATAAAAAGCCTTTAGTTTTTTTTTTTTACAGGAGATATATTGTAAGCCTTTTTACTCTTGAAACAAAAATGTAAATAAAATTTTATAAATCAAACAAGACCACATTACGAGCAAATAACACAAAGAAATAAAAAATATAAATAAATATCAAATCAAACACATTGTTCAACTACTTGAGATCCAAGTTGAGTAGGTTCCTCAGGAATTGAAGTATCAACATCAGATGCAGAAGGTGTATCCTTATTATCGTTACCACTTTTTTTGAAGAATGAATAAATAGTTTTTCCTCTCTTTGCCGGTCTATTATCATTATGTGACATGATATCCTAACAAGAAATATTAGACACCAAAAATCATAATATCAATTAATAATTCAAGTTGTAAAAATAAAACTTATATAACAAGTTTTCACCCAAACCCTAAATCATAAAAACTTAACATCAACAATTAAAATTGGAAATTGAAAATTGAATTAAAAAAAAAGAGAAAAACTTGCCAAGATTGAAGAACCCATTGAAGATAAGTTGGTACAATTTTTTAGAGGGGGAGAGTTATTTCTTCTAGGCTTTGAAGGTTCAAATATGGCATTTTGGGTGGCTAGAAGAAAAATTCTTATGTTTGCTTTTAATCAAATTTATATAGGTTATGCATTGCATGTTCACTATTTCATATATGCTTTAAGGGTGGGTTTATTTCTACATAAAGAGCTGGGCTTGTTTTAAATAGAGGGCTAGACTATTATTCACTTTACCTAGATTTGGCTTATACCACTAAGCCTACAAAAAAAAATCAGCACTAGGCTGGAGCCCACTCTAGCCCAAGTGTAGATTCGCCCTTGCTTGTCCTTATGCTAAATTGAAGCACTTCAATTTAAGACTTTGACACACCAATTTTATATTTGTACTATCAAAATTAGACTCATAATTGATCACAATAATAAAACTAGAGCACAAGGGAATACTCTGTTTTTCCACGGGTAAGAATTTATATACAAAGAGGAACCTGTTGGGTTTATATAAAACCTAAACATCATTCTTAAAACAAACAATCGTGGCTGTTTCCAACATATGCAACTTCTTATCATAATTATATGGTATTTTCGGAGAATACCAAACGGTGGCTTGTTCAAATGACAACCAACACTTGCAATAACTACAAAGCAAACCTAAGATTTTTCATTCAATAATAAAATTAAATATTATAATATAAACTATTATATTATTAAATTTCCAACACACTTCACTAGCTTTATGTTGGAAGAGATGGATATTTGGTGGGTAGCCGCACGGTTGGAGACAAGGTCTCCTTGTCTGATCAGCAAGGAGAAATAATTTTGATACAGTTGATTCTTTTTGCAGCAAAAGCAAATTATTCTTTCCTTTGGTTTGTTGTAAGGATTTGCTACATGTTTGTATTTGGTGTGTATAGTTTGCTATTTTGTTTATGAGTTGCTTAACATGATTTGTATGTGAAGCAAAGAAAAGAAAATGGAAAACCAAATCCCATGTGAAAAGAAAATTAAATTACTTAAACATTTGGATCAATACAAATCTCATATCAACCTGGTATCAGAGCATGTTGCGGGTGATTTGAATATGATTCTTCCTTCTTGCATGTTTGCTTACCAATTCTGAACCAAGTTATTTTTTTATTTTTTATTTTTTATTGGGTAGAAATGTACTTATATTTTGTCATACATCACTCACTATTCCAAATACGTACGAGGAACTTATTAAAAGTCAAATAACTTTAGCTATTTCAACATGAAACTTATTAAAAGCCAAAAATAAAACGTTTAATAAACTTTAATCCCTTCTATCCCAATACTACATTAACTTTAATACCTCCTTATCTACATCAGCTAGCCTCAATTGTTTTGGGGAGGCAGGGCCACAGTGTAAACTTTCGAACAAAGTTTATAGGGAGTGCTGAAGGCTTGGGTGCCACGACAACTTCAAGTGTGCCTCAGCGAGTAGATATATTAATTGTCATTACCCCACCAAAAGCAACCATAAGTAGCATGAGCCGCTTTAGATATTAATTCATCAACAAGTAAATATAAAACAAAATTAGACAAAAGATTCATAGAATCAGCAATGTCTTTTAGCTTGCTTTGTCAACACAGAGATTTTGAATTTGCTGGGCATCCTCTTGCCAAAAATCCTAGCTCAGTAATTGGCTATTTAAAATAAGGTGGTATATAAATGTAATATGACTAGTATTTTTGAATAATTTAAGGTCTGGTCACACGAGCGAACGATTGATTGAATTCCAAAAAAATACCCTACCGTACATTTTATTTATCCTTAATTATATTGAAAATCCCTAAATTAAAATGAGAAATAACGCAGATCCTAAAGGAAATATGATTATACATTTCTCAATTATGATGAAACTGAGCAATACCAAAATGCACCCACCATATGGTATAGTGCACACAGGAAATTTTTTTATTCAGTTACACACATAGGCATACATTATTGCTTTTACACAAATTGACACACATTTTTTTATTTTTCACACAAGAAATACTAGAGAGCGAGAAATCAAACACAAGACTTCGGATTCAGGGATATATACCCTTAATTACTTAAGCTACAGCCTCCATGAACTCTGCATCGTCCATCATAGTTTGTATAGTCTCAGGCAAAAGGCAAGCTTCAAAGTCTATGCTTCCTTCTTCAGCCCCAGGAAACACTGTTAACTTCCCATCCATTTTGTCACCAGCTCCACTTCGAACAGCAAGTGGTCTCCCCCACCCAAAATCATTACCATACACATTGAACCGAGGAGAGCTTCCTGTAAGTAATCTGGCCAACAATGTTGGGTTCCTCATATTCGGAATAAGTGTAGGTTTATTTACCCAATCCACCAAGTCATTCCTCGCTTGTTCAGGTGTCAGGGAGGAAATTTTTTTGTTTATTTGGGAAGCTGCCCAGCCAAGTCCATTTTGTAGCAGCTCACTTGCAATGGCCGTCACATTAACGCCTATAATCGCAGTCCCGAGGTACTCTTTTGGCAACGTTTCAGGTTCCCATCTTTGCCTCAACCCTATTGCAAACCGATAGTTAACCTGCTGATCAGGTTGGAGATGCCTGGCACGTGTCGTGGCTTGCCAAAGATGAGCCATGAGTGCCTGAAGAGATGAGATGTTACTGGTTGTGCCCATCTCAGCATTGGCCTTTGCTTTGAGCTTTGCTATTTTTTCTTTGGGAAAGTGAAACACTACCCTTTGTAAGGAAGCATTGAAAGAAGACGATTTGATTATAGGCTCACCAATGATTTCACTATAGGAGAAGGGTAAGTGAACTGGGAGATCAATTACCCCGTCAAGAAACTGTCGGCCAAAAACGGGACGAGGTTGCAAAATTTTATGGGAGCCAGAACGACAGATTTCTGCCCAAGTATTAAAGAAATGCCAGAAAGAAGTACCGTCGGCAACCACGTGGTTTAGGCTGCAACCGATAAAGATGCCATCTAGAAGCTCAGTCACTTGTGCTGATAGAAGTGGTTTCGAAACTCCTTCGTAGTTTCGAACTTCATTTAAGGAAAAGAGGTTGAAGATGACGTGATCAGGAATGTAAGGGTTAAGGATATCAGCCACCTTGACGCCGCCAGCAGCTGCATGGACAAACTCAGCTCCTGCACCGTTACACTTGATGGAGATAGAAACAGTGCTATCTTCAGCATTTTCAGATACAACCAGGCGGCCAGCAAGCGGGTAAAAGATGTTCAAGGTGAGGGAAAGAGAGTCTTTTAGGCGTTGTACTAGGCTGACATTGCTGTCTTCTGTCTCAGCTGATTTGTGGAAGAGAATCCCCTTTTGAATGTAATCAAATTGGATTAATCTCAGATCCCATGGAGATAACTCAATTTTAAGAGCTGTTAATTGATCGTCCTCTGTTGTTGGTCTGACCGTGGTTGTGGAGATATGCAAGATCTGAGTCATTTTTCCCTGATTGATTGAAGATGATGGAACAAAGTTATATAGAAAGCTACACCATATTTTCACCGTGCATGGTACTCATTATAATTTATAAAAGGCTATGGCATTTCCATTATACTCAAACTGGCTCATGGCTCAACCTATAAAATCAATAGCAGATACGCACATAATTTATTTTAAGTAGGATGGGTATTTTTTTTAATAGGCCATGATAAGCATGGGTGTTTTTTTTTAGTTATAAACATAATAATAATACAATAAACAGTAGTAAAGAAAAATATATAAACCAGCGAGATCATCTATTAACTACTGGGGCATGGTTCCAAATGATGTGCTGCATCACTGAATGCATTGAAAAAAAAAATGTTGATTAATTCACCTCAAGTCCCAGACAGATCATGAGCTCACTGAATCCCTCCACCTAACCTTACCTGCACCGTTGGGATGCTCGAGCGAACCCGAATCTCATGAGATTAGGCTTTTTTTGTATATTATTTTATTATGATCTGAGAGTGGTGAAGTTTCTACTTATTAAGATGAGGGATTTCAAGCAACTTACATCACTATTCCAATTTACGTACGTAGAACTTATTAAAAACCAAAGAACTTTAGCTATTTCAAATGCATGAAATTTATTACAAGCCAAAAACAAAACGTTGTTAATAAACTTTAATGCCTTCTATCCCAATGCTACATTAACAAAACGTTGTCATTACCCCACCAAAAGCAGCCATAAAGTAGCATGAGCCATTTTAGATATTAATTCGTCAACATAAATTAGACCAAAGATACAAAAATGTAGGCCCAAAATAACAAACAGCCTAAAAATACAAAAACCTTAAAATCAAACTCTACAAACAACAAGTTGCGACATCGACGGATTCGCCGCGGGATGGTGGCTTTGCTTAAGATGATTGATATAACAAGATAAGCACGGGTGTTTCTTAAACATAAAATAGTAGAGCATAAAAATACGAGATATAAGCCAAATGTATAATCTATAAACCAAAGATGGAGAGATACGAATTCAATTTCTCATCATTATGCTGAATATGATTTATTTCTCTCCAGTTTGGAACAAACACAGCCTTGGCGTACCTGGTGAATTCAACACAAACTTTCTTTTCCCTCTTTGAACAGGGCAGGACTTGAGTGCTCTGCTCAGAACTTTGTGGTTGCATGTTACTTATAAGCAAATAAAGGAAGTACAGTACATGCATAATAATTCAGTAGTACAATTATTTCGCTTTGTGTTCAGCACCACAACTGCGATGCGAACTATCCACCACATGTGAAAGCAACTGGTATTTCTGATTGGCAAAAGACGTGTATATAATGCTGACATGACATGCTGAATTGTTTAGTTAGTCAGAAGTTCATGTGGGTTCACTTTTTTCTCTTTTTTTTTTTTTTTTGGTTGAAAGAAGAACTCATTGATAATAATTAAGAGGATATAACAATGTCATTTTTTACAATTGATTCTAGCTAGAAGGGAACCTCTTCAATCCAAGTTACCATAGTATTACAATTAAGTGTATGCCTTGCTAGAAAATGAGCTACTTGGTTACACCCTCTTGGACGAAAAGAGATAATAACTTCTTCAAAGTGTTAGACTCCTCTTAATATCATCAATAAGACGCCCATCTGATGCCCACGACTCTTCCTCATCCTTCTTTACATCATTTACCACCCCTTGTGAATCAGACTCAATTAAAATAGAAGAAAAGCCAGCATCCCGAGCAAATTTCATCCTGAAATGAAGCGCCATGATCTCTGCATGTTTAGATGAGATGGCAGTTGATAGGATTTTTAGTACCTGTGCAAACATGGATAAAATCACTTAAAATACTTGCAAGAATACAAGGCTATTGTAGTATAGATGCTCATGCAAGGTCGTTTTCCTCAAGGACTAATTAGCAATTTAAATAAAAACAAATTCCAAATAACTACTTAAAATAAAAGGTTAAGAAAGATGATTATGAATTTGGTTCATTCTAAAAATAAATATTAAACAAAAACAAATACGAAAGAAGTAAAGAGTTTAGAAAAATTGGGTTGCCTCCCAATAAGCACATTATTTTAAGTCTGTAGCTAGAGTTTGCAGAAGCCTGGTGGTCAAATCACTGGTTCCTTCAGAGTCAAAGACTCGGCTGCAATGTCAAAGGATGTCTCCACGTAGGGTTTCAGCCTATGACCATTCACCTTGAACGTGTTGCCTTTATCTTCATTAGTGATTTGAACTGCTCCATGAGGAAAAACTTGAGTCACTAGGTAGGGTCCAGTCCAGCGAGATTTTAATTTCCCTGGAAACAACTTGAGCCTTGAACTAAATAACAGAACCTTTTGCCCTGGCTGAAATTCCTTCTGTAAAATTTGACTGTCATGAAATGCCTTAGTTCTTTCCTTGTAGATGCGAGAACTATCATAAGCACCTTGACGAATTTCCTCTAGCTCATTTAACTGCAATTTCCGCTTTTCCCCAGCTGAGTCATATGCAAAATTTAACTCTTTAATGGCCCAGTAAGCTTTATGCTCCAGCTCCATAGGTAGATGACAGGCTTTCCCATAAACAAGTCGGAATGGTGACATCCCAATAGGAGTTTTATAAGCTGTCCTGTATGCCCACAAAGCATCATTTAGTTTGAAACTCCAATCCTTGCGTGTAGAGCTCACTGTTTTCTCCAAAATACGCTTTATTTCTCTGTTTGAAACTTCAACTTGACCAGATGTCTGTGGGTGGTATGGTGTAGCCACGCGATGATTAATCCCATATTTTGCCAGTAGGTTAGCAAATGGTTTATTAATAAAATGCTTCCCCCCATCACTAAGAATAACACGCGGAATTCCAAAACGTGGAAATATAACCCCCTGGAGGAACTTCAGGACCACTGATCCTTGATTAGTTTGTGCTGCAATGGCCTCGACCCACTTTGAAACATATTCCACAGCCACTAAAATATATTGGTGCCCGTTAGAAGATGGGAATGGTCCCATGAAATCAATACCCCAAACATCAAATAGTTCAACAATTAAGATACTTTGCTGGGGCATCTCATTCCTTCTGGATTGATTGCCGACCCTTTGACACCTATCACATGCCTTGCACCAATTCTGTGAATCTCTAAAAAGTGTTGGCCAAAATAACCCACTCTGTAGGATTTTCTCTGCTGTCCTTTTCTGCCCAAAATGTCCTCCACAAGCGTAGTGATGAGCAAACTTTAAAACACTTTCCTGTTCAGCCTTCGGAATACACCTGCGAATAATCTGGTCTGCACAATACTTGTATAAGTATGGTTCATCCCAGAAATAGTGCTTTACATCAGATAAAAACTTCTTTTTCTACTGGTAGGAAAAATCTGGATGCACCACACCCTTAGCCAAATAATTGACAATATCTGCAAACCAAGGTGTGTCAATTTTGACAGCAAATAGCTGTTCATCTGGGAAACTTTCACTCAATGGTAGAGAATCTGCCTCTGTAGCTGCTGGAATAATTAATCTAGATAAATGATCAGCCACAACATTCTCACTGCCCTTCTTGTCTTGAATCTCTAAGTCAAATTCTTGAAGTAAAAGAACCCAACGAATCAATCTAGGCTTTGCATCCTTCTTAGACAACAAGTATTTTAGTGCAGCATGATCCTTATAGACAATTATTTTAGCCCCAACCAAATAAGACCGAAATTTCTCTAGTGCGAACACAACTGCCAACAATTCCTTCTCTGTAGTTGCATAGTTAAGTTGTGCATCATTGAGAGTACGACTTGCATAATAGATGACATGGGGAAGCTTATCTTTTCGCTGCCCTAAAACTGCCCCGACAGCATAATCTGACGCATCACACATTAGTTCAAATGGTAAATCCCAATTTGGTGCAGCAATGATGGGTGCCGAAGTTAGGAGTGCTTTCAACTTGTTGAATGCTTCTAAACAGGCCTTATCAAAATTAAATGGTGCATCCTTAGCCAATAAAGTGCACAAAGGTCGACTAATCTTGGAGAAATCCTTGATGAACCGACGATAAAAACCTGCGTGTCCTAAGAAGGACCTCACACCTTTTACTGATGTAGGAGGTGGCAGCTTTGCAATAACGTCAATCTTTGCTTTGTCAACCTCAATGCCTTTGCTAGAAATTGAATGACCCAAGACAATTCCCTGTTCAACCATGAAATGACACTTTTCCCAGTTTAGCACTAAATTCGTCGCTTGACATCTCTGAAGAACTAATGATAAATTCTGTAAGCACTGATCATATGAATCCCCAAAAACAGAAAAATCATCCATAAAAACTTCCACAATATTTTCGACCAAGCCAGAAAAAATACTCATCATACAACGTTGAAACGTAGCAGGTGCATTGCATAATCCAAACGGCATCCTCCGATAAGCATAAGTACCGAATGGACAAGTGAAAGTAGTCTTCTCTTGATCCTCTGGTGCGATTGGAATCTGATTATACCCAGAATACCCATCAAGAAAACAATAAAAAGCCTGCCCAGCCAACCTTTCTAACATCTGGTCAATAAAAGGCAATGGAAAATGGTCTTTTCTCGTCCCTGTGTTAAGCTTCCGATAATTTATACACATTCTCCAACCCGTAGTCAATCGTGTAGGAACTAACTCATTATTATCATTTTTCACCACTGTAATACCGGTTCGTTTAGGCACAACTTGAGTCGGGCTAACCCATTTACTGTCAGAAATAGGATAAATCATACCGGCATCAAGTAATTTCATAACCTCTGTTCTGACCACCTCTTTCATAATTGGGTTAAGGCGGCGTTGAGCATCAACTGTTGGCTTCACGTCGTCTTCCATTAATATTCTGTGCATACATAGGGCTGGGCTGATTCCCTTGATGTCCGCAATTGTCCATCCCAATGCATCTTGATATTTTCTCAACACACGAAGCAATTTATCTTCCTCTGTCAGTGTTAAATCTGCTGCAATTATAACTGGCAACGTCTCTGCAGCTCCTAAATATGCATATTTAAGATGTTTTGGTAAAGGCTTCAGCTCCAATTTTGGCGGCTGTTGTCTAGATGGTTTAAGGGGCTGTTTGGGCTCCCCTAAACTCTCGTACACATTCCTAAATTTTGGCAACACTGTGGGCAGATTGTTCAATGCGTGAATGTACTCAAGAACACCTTCATCTTCAAAATCTGTCTCAAGTTCCCCCTGTAAAACATGCAGCAACTGATATGTTTTTGAATTAGCATAAAATCCGTCCTGCACCATCCTATCTACCATGTCAATACGCATACAATCTTGGTGCTCAGCAGGACGTTTTGCTGCCTCAAACAAATTAAACACCACAGATTGGTCCTGAACCCGTAAAGTCAATGTTCCAGCTTCCACATCAATTAAGGTCCTAGCTGTTGCCATAAACGGCCTCCCCAAAATAATAGGTGTTTGAAGGTCTTCATCCATGTCTAAAACCACAAAATCTGCCGGTAGATAAAGATTATCAACCTTAATAATTAGATCTTCAATAACACCTCTTGGATAAGTGATTGAACGGTCAGCTAGTTGAAGTATAATTGATGTAGGCTTTAAATCTCCTTGCCCCAATCGCTGGAAAACAGAAAAAGGCATCAAATTAATACTTGCACCCAAATCAATTAAAGCACTTTTAAAATTAGAATTTCCAATAGTGCAAGAAATATTAAAACTCCCTGGATCTTTTTTCTTAGGTGGTAGTTTGTGTAGCAAAACTGTGCTGCACTGTTCTGTCAAAATAACTTTGTCCAAATCTGAAAGCTTCTTTTTGCTGCTGCAAACTTCCTTCAAAAATTTGGCATATGATGGAATTTTCTTGATTGCATCCAGTAATGGAATGTTGATTTGAACCTTGGATAATGTCTGCATAAAGTCCTTGAGTTGTTGATCTTTTGCTTTTGGCTTCAAACGTTCTGGATATGGAATAGGGGCCTCATGAACACGCTCAGGAACTTGTTTTGGAACAGTTTCTAGATCTGCCAAATTATGTCTTTCTGCAGGTTCGGCAGATTCTGCTGCTGCAAAATTTTCTGTATTATCCTTCACTGTTTGCTGCTCCTTTTCAATGCTATTTTCACGATTGTCATAGCTTTTTCCACATCGTAAAGTCCGAACAACGTTGCAATCTTCACGTCCATTTGGATTAGGAATTGTTTGACTAGGAAATTTGCCCTTTTCTCTATTTGAAATCTGTGTAGCTAGCTGTCCAAATTGTTGCTCCAAACTTTTAATTGATGCTTCAACATTTTGAAATCTTTGATTGTTGCCCTCGATGAATGATTGAGTTGTTGCTGCCAGTTTAGCAAGTTGATCTTCCAGAGATGGTTTGGGGGGAACAAAAGGTTTTTGTGCATGCTGGAATGGTTTGGCATTAGTCTGATTGTCACCCCATTTGAAATTAGGGTGATCCCTCCATCCAGGATTGTAATGAGTTGCATATGCATCATTCCTAGGCCTTTGATAGCTGTTCATCATATTGACATGTTGTTCAACAAGCTCTGGGTAAGAGTCTCTATGTGGGCAGCCCATTATGTCATGTGTAGCCATACTGCATATGGTGCAAACTGTTGATGTAGGTGGCTGCTGTGTAGAACTTGCTATATGTTGTAGAAGCATATCAAACTTTGCATCAATTTTCTTATCCATTTTTTCCATTTGTGCAGACATGTTGGGAGAACCTACTGATAACTCAAAAATGCCCATTTTCTGTGAATGTTCTGCTGCCCATTGCTGAGATTCTGTAGCCATCATATCAAACAGTTCAAATGCCTCTCTTGCAGATTTATTTGACAATGATCCTCCAGTTGATGCATTCACATGGCTCTTAGATGTAGGATTAAGCCCATCAAAGAAAATATTCATTTGTGTATCTGAATCAATTTTAACATGTGGACACTTTATGTACATTTCTGTATATCTCTCCCACGCTTCATGAAACTCTTCATTAGGCTTCTGTGTGAATGTCAAAATCTCCCTCTTGTAATTCAATGTCTTGGATGCTGGATAATATTTGTTCAGGAATTTTGTGTGTAACTGCTGCCAAGTAGTAATGCTATTAGCTGGTAGAGTGAATAACCAAGTTTCTGCCTTGTCCTTCAAAGTGAAAGGGAAAAGACGTAACTTAATAGCCTCAGCAGAAAAACCCCTAATCAAAATATTCTTGCAACCCACAATAAATTTTGCAATATGTATGTTTGCATCTTCATTAGGCAGCCCCCGAAAAGTAGGTAGAATTTCAAGCATATGGTGCCTGATCTCGAACGAATCACCCTCTTCTTGTTCAGGATACACAATGCAATTGGGAACATCAGTGGCACGGGCTTCCAATGACTCCCTTAGTGGTCTACATGCCGCAGGTAATTCTAATGCCATGTTACCCTCGTTTTCAAACAGATTTCTGCAGAAAAGTGCCCTGCAGTGAACAATCCCAAGCCCAAGTAACTTCTCTCCGCTGTCTATGCAGTGTGCGCTCTGGTTCTGGATCAAATTGTACAATCTGTGCAGTTCCTGATCGGGTCTGGACCATGCAGTCTGCAGAATCTGCAACAGAAACAAAATTGTTCAATTTCAAAATTTTTTTTTTTGGACGAAAATTAAAAATAAAATAAATCAGAAAAAGGTTAAACAAAAATTGTCTAAAATAGTCCCCGGCAACGGCGCCAATTTCTTGATAGGATTTTTAGTACCTGTGCAAACAGGGTTAAAATCACATAAAATACTTGCAAGAATACAAGGCTATTGTAGTATAGATGCTCATGCAAGGTCGTTTTCCTCAAGGACTAATTAGCAATTTAAGTAAAAATAAATTCCAAATAACTACTTAAAATAAAAGGTCAAGAAAGATGATTATGAATTTGGTTGATTCTAAAAACAAATATTAAACAAAAACAAATACGATTGAAGGAAAGAGTTTTGAATATCAATTTATAAAAGCACTAGGGTTTCACCATCACCTAGCAATCCTATGAACTTTTACCAATTACTTATGATTTGCACATGCCACTTTGAAGGTTAGGTTTTCCTAATGTATATTCTACTTGGAACCTCCAACACAGAACATATATCCAACATGCAACCCGTCCGGACGTTCGGATCAAATCTGAACATGAAAGACTCATTAAGTTTTGTGAAAACCCTTTGAAAAACCATGCAACCCTTAAGACGTGGTGTTCATCTTAAGTGAAATTACAATTATTAATCACGAGAAGCTAGCATCAATTTCAGGGAACCTTCCGACCAAAATTGCATCCAATTACTTTTCTAAAGATCCTAATGGTGACCAGGCATTAAGACAATTAGATAGTTTAAAACAGTGATTAACAATTCAAGTAGGCATGCACTCATCATAAGCAATTAAATAAAAATCACATATTCATGCTAAGGTTCAAGGCTTCACCCTAGCAAAAGAAATTTAGTTATGCATACTCCTAATTGAAATCCAAGAAAATATTATTAAGAAGAAAAGAACGAAAACACCTGAAAGTTGTGAAAACCCAAAACCCTAGCAATTGCTCTCCACAATGCAAAGTTCAAAAGTGAAAAAGAAGTCCTTAATTCCTTGTGAGAAAGAGCTTAAATACCCCTTAAAACCTAGCTGCCAATGTACAGCTTTTCCATCCCCACAAGAAAACTAATTAAAATAAAATAAAACTAGGAAATAAAGTCCAAATTGTATTCCAACACCGCTGCTCCTTTATTTTATTGCCAGAAAATAACCGCTTGGAAGAAAAATCTGAAATTTTGATACGATCAAGCTAAGTGACTCAAGAGAAAATCACATCTTGTGCACAAGAACAACCTTCAATAACACAACTTTATTTTTGTTTTGCCATAAATTCCAGCAGATATATAAAAACAAACGCATTTCATACTTCGAAAGATACATAGTGGTAATTTCAAACAAATCCCTACAGTTGGAAAAGTGTAACCCTGTAAAAACCTCCATGAACAGCACTTTTTTCCAAACTTTTGGGCATTAGGACAACTCCACAAAGCATGAATTACACTCTCAGAATTCACATTACAAATGGGGTAAGAGTCATCAGAAATTATTTTTCTTTTTAACAGATTAGATATACAAGAAAGGTAATTTTTAATAGCTTTCCAATTAAAATATAAAAGTTTTTGTGGTACCTCTTAGGACCAAACTTTTCTCCAGAAAGCACTTCGTATTCATGGTTCCGAACTTCATTTAAGGAAAAGAGGTTGAAGACGACGTGATCAGGAATGTAAAGGTTAAGGATATCAGCCACGTTGACGCCGGTAGCAGCTGCATGGACAAACTCAGCTCCTGCACCGTTACACTTGATGCAGATAGAAACAGTGCTATCTTCAGCATTTTCAGAAACAACCAGGCGCCCAGCAAACGGGTAAAAGATGTTCAAGGTGTGGGAAAGAGAGTCTTTTAGGCGTTGTACCAAGTTGACATTGTTGTCTTCTGTCTCGGTTGATTTGTGGAAGAGAATCCCCTTTTGAATGTAATCAAATTGGATTAATCTCAGATCCCATGGTGTTAACTCAATTTCAGGAGCTATTAATTGATCGTCCTGAGTTGTTGGTCTGACTGTGGTTGCGGAGATATGCAAGATCTGAGTCATTTTTTCCTGACTGATTGAAGATGATGGAACAAAGTTATATAGAAAGCTACAACATATTTTCATTGTGCATGTGCTCAACAATAAATGAAACACATTATAAAATGTTGAAGCTGTTGATACTCTTTTTGGGAGGTCAACTTAGATAGAGGTGGAATAGTAGATGATGTGTGAAGACATGGGTCTTCAGCATGTGCAAGCGCCTTCGGCATTCAAGGTAAATAAAGTAAATAAGCATGCATAAGACAAAGTATATGTGGTTCACCCGAATGATGGGTTACGTCCACGGAGAAGGATGTTCTCATTATGATAATGTTTGTTTACATTTGTACACGGGGGTTAGACCTAAAGATAAATGGAAGAAGGCCTAGGGCCGGAGCTAGGAATCCGAAGCCCAAAGATCCAGACCCAAGATCTAGAGATTAGAAGAGAGTCCTGAAGAGCCAGTCCCTTTCTAAGAAAAGAGTTGTCTTCTTTTATGGCTATGGGGAGTCTCCATCTCATAGTTTTTCGATGTGATACTTGTGTAGCTTGCTCTGGTGGTGACACGTGTCCCTAGAGATTAGGTTTGGCAGTTAAAAGCTTCGGCAGGTGGCTGGCTGCTTTGGAAGTGTCTTTCTTTGGCAGGTGGCCGGCTGCTTTGAAAGTGTCTTCATTCGGCATGTTGGAAGGTGATGACATCTCAAAGCATAAGTGGATGATCTAGCCTAGCTATTTGCTTGGTCAGTTACAGTACCAATAGTAGTTCCGCAAGTTCACGAGTAAGAACGTCCTTCTTGATTGGGGACTTGTAATTTTAAGTGCACTGGCCGAGCAACACCACAGTTCATCTTTCAAGCTGTATAGTGCACTACCTATAGGTCCCCAAGTCCCCTGGTAAGAAGGACATTGGAGGGAAGGAACTTACAACAAAAAGCCAAGTGGTTTGCAAGTCCCTATTTTGTTATGTAAGGGTGCTGAGGGGCATCATAGTACGCCAAAGGGCGGGATGTTGAAGGTATAAGACTTGCATGTCGTAGATAAGGTGCTGAAGGTATAAAACTTGCATGTCGCAAGGCGATTTTCCTAGGTATGAGGGTGCCAAAGGCTCAAGGTGATGTGCATCGGCACGAGGAAGGCGATGTGCCTAGGCAAGAGGGTGCCGAAGGCAAAAGGGGTTGACGAATGAGACACAAAGCTTGCATGTTGCAAGGCAATGTGGTTAAGCATGAGGGTGCCAAAGGTGGAGAGATGCCGAAGGGGACACAAAGCTTGCATGTCACAGGGCGATCTGGCTAGGCACGAGGGTGCCGAAGGCAAATAGGATGTCGAAAGGGACACAAAGCTTGCATGTTGCAAGGTAATATGGCTAGGCACGAGGGTGCTGAAGGCAAAAAGGATGCCAAATGAGACACAAAACTTGCATGTCACAAGGCAATGTGGCTAGGCACGAGGTGCCGAAGGTGAAGGGGGTTGCCAAATACACAAAGTTTGCATGTCGTAAGGCAGGTGAAGGAGGAAGCCATTTCCTACCAAATGGCAGGTTAATATCCTGATTCGTAGCTCCTCTAGTTCTTGATTGTTTGAAGTTGCCGATTGAAAACCATGGGAGGTTGACAATTTGATCGTGGCTTGTTGTTTGACATTTCCTTTTCTTTGTTTTCCTACCGAAAGGTAAGTGAATAAGAGATCTGATATAATTGATTTGGGGGCTCTTGATGGGGAAGGCGACCGGCTCCAACAAGCTCTTGGATTGCCAATCAACAATTATAAAGAAACACTTGTCAGCGAAACCATTGAACCGTGCAAATAATGTTTCGGAAGTACCGGCGCCATTATTTAGCACTGCAATAAGACATTGGTCTTGATAAAATTGGTAGATAGGTGCCGGATGGCATCCGTGCGGAAGCGGTGGAACTATGCTTTCGGCTTTTCACTCGATGAGATGTATATCGATGCCGTTTCTCCTTTTTCTCTGTTACAGAGTGACCAGTTCGGTGTTGTTTTGAATTGATGGCGTCGTCGTTTGGAAACCGTTTGCAAGCAAGACAAAGTATAGGTGTCTTGAGAAAACCAGAGGCATGGCTACCGTTCGGTAGTTGGTGGAATGGTGGATGATGTGTGAAGACATGGGTCTTTAGCATGTACAAGTGCCTTCGGTAGTCAAGGTAAATAAACTAAATAGGCATGCAGAAGACAATGTATACGGGGTTAACCTGAATGATGGGCTACGTCCACGGAGAAGGATGTTCACATTATGATAATGTTTGTTTACATTTGTACATAGGGATTAGACCCAAAGATAAATGGAAGAAGGCCTAAGGCCAGAGCTAGCAATCCAAAGCCCAAGGATCCAGACCTAAGATCTGGAGACCAGAAGAAAGTCCTGAAAAGCCAGTCCCCTTCTAAGAAAAAAGTAGTATTCTTTTATAGGTGATGGGGAGTCTCCATCTCATAGTTTTTTGATGTGGGACTTGTACAGCTTGCTCTGGTGGTGACACGTGTCCCTGGAGATTAGGTTCGGTAGTTAGAAACTTCGGCAGGTGGCTGGCTGCTTCAGAAGTGTCTTCCTTCGGCATCCCCTTTGCCTTCGGCACCTTCGAGCCTAGGCACATAGCCCTTGCAACATGCAAGCCTTGTGCCCTAGGCATCCTCTTTGCCTTTGGCACCCTCATGCCTAGGTACATCGCCTTTGCAACATGTAAGCCTTGTGCCCTTGCCTTCTGCACCCCTGTGCCTAAGCACATTACCTTGCAACATGCAAGTTTTGTGCCTTCGGGATCCCCTTTGTCTTTGGCATCATCGTGCCTATGCATATCGCCCTGCGACATACAAGATTTGTGCCTTCGGCACCCTCGTGCCTAAGCACATTGCCTTGCAACATGCAAGTTTTGTGCATTCGGCAACCCCCATTGCCTTTAGCACCCCAATGCCTGAGCACATTATCTTGCGACATGCAAGTCTTGTACCTTCAACACCCCCCCTCATCACCCCATGCCCTTCATGCCTTTTGGTACCCTTACATAACACAGTAAGGACTTACCCAGGGACTTAGGGGACTATGGGTAATGCACTATACAGCTTGAAAGATGAGCTGTGGTGTTACTCGGCCAGTGCACTTAAAATTACAAGTCCCCAACTAAGAAGTACATTCTTACTCACGAACTTGGGGAACTACTGTTTGTTCTGTGACTAACCGAGCAACTGGTTAGGCTAGATTATCAACGTACCATGCTTTGAGAGGTCATCATCTTAGCCAAAGAAGCTTTATCATAAGTCACAACTCTAAGCAAGGCAAAGAGTCCCACATTGGAAGACTACAAGAAGTGCCCCTCATCTATAAAATGAGACCACTCTCCACTTGGGAAGGGATCACTGGGCTGGGCTTCTCACTTGTTATCTTTATCTTTGGGTCTAACTCCATGTACAAATATAAATACACATTATTATCATAATGAGAATATACTTCTTCGTGGACGTAGCTCATTTATTAAGGGTGAACCACGTATATCTCGTCTTCCGTATATTTACTGTTTGCCCTAATCTTTACACACATGCTGAAGGTCCTCACCTTCACCCATCATCCATCACACCTCATCACTAAGTTGGACTCAATCTTGGCTGAACCATTTTTGAGCATCAATAGAAGCTTTTGATGATTGTGATGGAATGTGGTACTCATTATGAAAGGCTATGGCATTTCCATTATACTCAAACTGGCTCATGGCTCAACGCATAAAATCAATAGCAGATACGCACATAATTTATTTTAAGTAGGATGGGTGTTTTTTTTGCTAAAAGGTCATGTAAGCATGGGTGTTTTTCAAAAACATAATAATAATATAATAAACAGTAGTAAAGAAAAATATATAAACCAGCGAGATAATCTATTGACTACTGGGGCATTGTCCCAAATGATGAGCTGCATCACTGAATGCATTGAAAAACATAATGTTGATTAATTCCCCTCAAGTCCCAAACAGATCAGCTCACTGCATCCCACCACCTAACCTTACCTGCACCATTGCGATGCTCGAGCGAACCCGAATCTCATGAGATTAGGCTTTTTTATATTTTATTTTAATCTTATGAGATTAGGCTTTTTTTTTATATGCTTATTTAAGGCACACTTTTGTATGGCTCATTATGTATGTATTTTACTAATTCTAACCATCTATTTTGTAGATATTCATTCAAAAATTATTTCTACAAAAAATCACTTGAATCCAATATCATTTGACCATTCAATTGAATTATTGAAATTTTAGTATTTTCTTGAAGAACCATGTTCATTGATTTTGTAGAACACAATCATATTATTCTGGTCAAAGTACTTCTTGTTGCAAGTTCGAGTATTGCCGGACTTGATCAATGTCTACTTTCTGTGAGCTGCCCTTGGACACTTTGTATTTGTGCCGGTACGAAGATTGTTGATTTTTTAAGCTCAAATTGAAGGCTTTGTTTTTGTTGCTTTTAGTAAGCCCTTGGCTATGTTGGTTATCAGCCACTTCTTGTGCCATCTGCTCATATACACTTTGTTGGCAGAACAATCGGAAATACGAATTTAAAGATAATAATAATTCTTAATGGAATTGTAATAATCAAATATAATAACAAATTCACATAAAATTAATATAAATTAATAAACACAAATAGAAATACTGGCAACTTTAATCAATAAACTCAACTTTTATTTTTGCCCGGGCCTTCAAAATCAATAGACCAGCCCTGATGTAGCACGACCTCCATAAACTCTTTGTCGTCCTTCATAGCTTGTAGAGCCTCTGGAAAAAGGCAAGCTTCAACATCAATACTTCCTTCTTCAGCCCCAGGAAACACTGTTAGCCTCCCATTTGTTTTGTCTGCCGCTCCGCTTCGCACAGCAAGTGGCCTCCCCCACCCAAAATCATTCCCAAATACGTTAAACCGCGGCGAGCTTCCTGTAAGCAATGCAGAACTTGTTGAAATATTACTTATATTTGAAACAAATATTGGGGTTTTCACCCATTCGTCCAAGGACTTCCTCGCTTCGTCAGCTGTTAGGGAAGCAATCTGTTCGTTTATTTGTAAAGCCGCCCAGCCTAGTCCATGATGTAGAAGCTCTCCAGCAGTGGACTTGACAAGAACCGCTTTAACCGCATTCCCGAGGTATTCTTCTGGCAATGGTGGCTTCAATCTTTGCCTCAATCCCACCATAACCCGATAAATAACCTCTTGATCAGGGTTGAGATGTCTACTACGGGTTGCAGCCCGCCATAGATGAGCCATGAGGGCTTGGAGGGATGAGATGTTATTGATGCCAATCTCAGCATTGGCCTTGGATTTGAGCTCTGCTACCTTTTGTTTTGAAAAATGAAAGAGTACCCTTTGCAATGACTCTGAAGACCTCCTAACATGCTTCCTTGTAATTTCACCATAGGAGAAGGGTAACTGAACCGGGAGATCAATTACGCTGTCAAAAAATTGGCGACCAAAAAAGGGAGGAGGTTGAGAAATGTTATTAGAGCCAGCACGAGAGATTTCAGACCAAGTATTGAAGAAATGCCAGAAAGAAGTACCATCCACAACCGCGTGGTTTATGCTGCAACCGATAAAGATGCCATCAACCAGTTGAGTTACTTGCGCCGCAAGCAATGGTTTCGAAATGCCTTCATAGTTCCGAACTGCATTCAAGGGAAAGAGGTGGTACACAATTTCATCAGGAATGCAAAGAGGGTCAAGGATATCGGCCACTTTGACACAGTCAGCAGTTGCGTGGACAAACTGGGCTCCGGCGCCATTACAGTTGATGAAAAAACATGTGGTGTTGTTATCTTCATTTTCGATCGGGGCTAGGCGGCCAGCAAGTGGGTAGAAGATGTTCAAGGTGCGGGAAAGGGAGGCTTTTAGGTGTTGTACCAAGTTGTTGCTCTGTTCTTGATCTGCTGGTTTGTGGAAAAGAAGTCCCTTTTGGTTGTAATAGATTCGGATGAGCTGCAGATCACATGGAGTTAACTGAATTCTACGAGCTAAGTGATCATTCTCAATTGTTGGTTGGATGGTACTTGTGGAGATATGCCGAATCTGAGTCATTTTTCCCCAATTTGGACAGCACTGCGTTTAAATGTTTAAGCTGGTGAATCTGATGGTAATAAATAGCTAAACGTGATTTTCTTTATATAAAATTATTATGACTTTTTCATTACTTTAACAAATGTCTGATTGAAGAGTTGGTGACAAGGGGCCACTGCTATTTTCAATGATTTCAAACTGCTCCCAATATGAGGTCAAAAATATTCAAGCAACGATATATGACTTTATTTTAGATGGAGAGATTCAACACCGACAAGGTTGTTGCGATTCCGATGGCGATACAAACATCCAATAGGATCCAAACCTAATTTTCTTTTAAAAATTTATAAATAAATTATTTGGCCTCATCACATCAATAATGTATTTTATTTATATTATTATTACTATCTAACATCAGGAATGTGTTCTCATCGTATCAAACAAGGATCGTCTCTTTGAAGAGTAGGTGGTGAGTGGAGACTGACTAATGTCATGATGATAAAAGGGTACAACCATTCACGTGCCCCGTTTGGGCTTTCACACGTGGATTAACTCGTTTTGATATCATGAAAAAAGTTGAGATTCTATCCTAAAATAAATTGGCAATAAAACGAGTAGTTCAACTCCTTATAAGCCTTTGTTAAATTTCTCAATTTTCTAATATATGACTTTTTTACCTTCACATTCTCACAGGGAGATAATTTATTCACATGGGGGACTAGCTTTTTCTTTTTTTGTGTAAGTTAGAAAGGGAAGTGTGGGTTTTCTCACCAACAGACAATCGAAGTGTCATTGGAATTTTCACCGACAGACTACCGAAGTGTTATTTGAATTCCCTGTTGCAAACACTGGCTGTTCTTAATCATAATTACTTTTTAACACAAACTATTTAATAAAACAAGAGAACTAATCTAAACCACCGGGGCTTTGAATGGACTAGTAGATAAAACATGAGCACAATTAGAAACCAACAAATCAGTCAAAGACATGGAAACTTTATTATTAATTCACTTAATAGGTTATTGGAGTCCCTAATTTTCTCTCTAAGCCACACTGTCCATAAACTCAGCGTCCTGTGCCAAAGCTTGCAGTGTTTGAGACGAAAGGCAAGCTTCAAAATCAATGCTTCCATCTTCAGCCCCAGGAAACACCGTCAACTTCCCGTCAAACTTGTTCCCAGCACCACTTCTTACAGCCAGAGGCCTTCCCCAGCCAAAGTCATTGCCAAACACATTGAACCGCGGTGAGCTTCCAGTGGCCAATGAGTTGACTGACAAGGTACCCATTTTGTTCAGTTTGGGACTCTTTACCCATTCCTCTAAATGCTTTCGAACTTCTTGTTCTGTCTTGGAAGCGATCATTTTGTTCATCTCCAGAGCCGCCCAGCCTAGTCCCTGCTTGAGCAAATCACCTACAGTGGACGTCACCGTGCCGAATAGAACCGCATTTCCAAGGTATTCTTCAGGTAATGGCTGAAATCTTTGCCTCAGGCCTACCAATAAGAGGTATTTGGTCTCCTGATCAGGGCTGAGACGTCTGTTGCGGGTTATGCAGACCCAGAGATGAGCCAAGAGTGCTTGAAGGGATGAGATTTTGGTGGTGCCCATCTCGGCATTGGCTTTGGCTTTGAGTTGTGCAAGTTTTTCTTTTGGAAAATGAAACATTCTTTGTTGAAGGGGCCCCGGTGGTAGAAATTTGTCAGGGATCTGATTGTGGAAGAAGGGAATACGAACTGGGAGATTGATGATGCCATCAAGAAACTCGCGGCCGAAAATGAGAGGAGGTTGAGAAATCTTACCAAAACCGTGAACTCGAGAGATTTCAGACCAAGTATTGAAGAAACGCCAGAATATTGACCCATCAACAACGCAGTGGTTCATTGTGCAACCTATGAAAATGCCATCAACCAGCTCAGTTACTTGCACTGCGAGCAAGGGATTCGACACGCTTTCGTAGTTCAAAACCCCGTTCATGGTAAAGAGGCTGTAGACAATGTCATCAGGGACCAGAACTGGGTCGAGGATATCGGCCACCGTGACACCATCGGCAACTGCATGGACAAACCCTGCTCCGGCCCCATTGCAGTCGACGGAGAAAGAGGAGCTGTTGTCGTCTTCATGTTCAGTGATGGCAAGACGGCCAGCAAGGGGATAGAAGATATCCAATGTGAGGGAGAGAGAGGACTTTAGGTGTTCGACCAAACCGTTCTTTAGGTCTTCATTCTCATAAGTGGAAAAAGGTTTGTGGAAAAGAAGGCCTTTTTGGACTTGATCTACCAGGAGGAGTTGCAGATCCCATGGAGTTAACTCAATTCTACGAGTGAACTCACCGTTGTGGGCTGTGGGTTGAACTGTAGTGGTGGAGATGAAGCGAACGTTTCCCATTTTTTACTCTTGCGCAAAGCAGGACTCGATTATTGAAACTTTTTGTCGAGCGATTTAAATATAGACTCTAAATTTATATATGCACAATATCATGTTACCATGTTACCCTAAAAAAAAGGGTTGGTGGGGTTGGTGGTGATCTGTCAATTTTCTAGTATTCCCCTTTTTACATTTCTCACTTTTTTACATGCACACTGCCTTTTTTTAACTGGTATGTCAATCTTCTATTATGTATGAACTTATTGATGTGTATAAATTCCTATCGTGTATTGGGGGAACAAACAAAAAGGAATACAGATTAGTCAATGAAATAATGTATAGAATTTTCATTCTTTCTTTATGTAATTTTCATATTAAATGATGAAGAAAATTCTAGAGGAAGGCCGATTAGTCAATGAAATCATGTATGGAATTTCCGTTCTTTCTTTATGTAATTTTCATATTAAACGACGAAGAAAATTCTAGAGGAAGACAGATTAATCAATGAAATAATGTATGGAATTTCCACTCTTTCTTTATGTAATTTTCATATTAAATGACGAAGAAAATTCTAAAGGTAGACTTATCAGAAAAGGATATACATGTAGAGCAATCCCATGATAGGTGACCCACTAGGAAATTGCTCGTGAGTTCTCAGAAAGAAAACCGTGAGGGCAGAGAGGGTGGCCCAAAGCGGACAATATCGTGCTATGACGGAGTTGATCTAGACAATATCGTGCTATGGCGGAGTTGATCCCGGGATGTGACATGGTAATAGAGTTGTAAGAAAAATTAGATAAATTGAAGGACAATACATTTAATAAGTGTAAACTTGGAAAACAAAAGGTGGTTTTTTTGATTTATTAATGTCATTATTTTAAGTGTATGAGAAGTGACACATGTCATGAGGAAAAGGGAGAAGGTCAAAAAGAGAATGGAAGACTATCTTAGTTTGCTTTAATTAAGTATGAGGACATGCATAATTTTCACGTAGGGTGTGAGGTTTAGTTCTTTTTATTTATTTGTCGGTCAGCCTAGTCCTAATGAGATTAATTAATAATACTTTATTTGGATGATCAACCTAATTCTAATGGGATTAATTAATAAACATCTCTCCTTATAATTTAAATTATTGCTTGTATTATAATATAAAATATACCTCTTTATCCATGCACATGGAAGAATTGACTCAGATTTTCATGTTTATTTTAGTCTATCTTTATTTGTGCTTCTTTATTAATGCTTAGTCCTTTTGCAGGAGATACGACATCCCAACCGCATTCCAATGTGAATACATTACACGATTTAATAATTGATGCCACCAATTCACTGTAGTGGTGAACTTACAGAAACGCAAGGAGATGCATCTCCTCTTGCAGAAAAACATCTTGGAGTTGATAAAATTTGAACCTCTGGTCTGCCATGGAGATGCCCACCAAGTGTTTGTGGAAATGCCGTAGCGGCTTCTATTTTGAGTTTGATGCGCTGCTGCGCATAGGCGCAGCGCCTATTCCTCTTTTTTAAAAACTCCTAGCCAAAACAAGGTCGTTTTGGTCTAGGGAAACAAAAAAACAAAAAAACCGCGGTGCAGTTGGGAAGGAGTCCTCTTGCAAGATATCAACAACAATATAAATTCATTGAAGCTCAAATCCTAAAACTTGAACAACGCTCCTCTTGCTTGCTGCAGTGCAGAGGTGAATACACAATCACAATCCCAACAATATAAATTAATTAAAGACCCAATCCCAGTCCCAAATATATTTTTTTTTTCCTTCAATTTTATTTCTTCTCTTCCTGTCATGCCCAATGGCCTCCTCTCTGTGGGCAAGATTGTGTCTGGAGGTTGGCACAGATTGGGGCAAGTGAGCTCTTGGGGTCAGATATGAAGTTCTTTGGAGGAAAAAGAAGGGCACAGTCTTGGGCTATTGTGCTTTGATGGCCATTTTTTGGGTCATTGGGAAGAGAGAAATAGAATAATTTTTGAAATCCTCAAAGGGGATGAGATTGGTCAGCTATGGGACCGAGTCAGGTTTTGGGCATCGCTTTGGGCATCTACATCCTCAGAATTTAAAGACCCTACTCTAAGCCTTATTGCTTTAGATTGGAGTGCTAATGTAACGTAGTCTTTGCAAGTTCTTATTTTTTTTATTTTGTGGATAAAATGGGGGGCCAAACCCCAAAAAAACAGAAAACCTAACCAATGCAAATCAAACGCCCACGAGTGACCCCCAACAAATCAACACCTAACGCAGAGCTAGCCCAGACAGGAGCTGAAACAAAAAACTGAATATCCAAGTCTAGATTATGGCTCCATTTGGCAAGGCAATCCGCCAAACCATTTTTCTCTTTGAAAATATTCTGGATATTCCAACTCTCAAAATGCCTAAGCATCTTCCCACAGTTTGAAAGCAAAGCAGTTAGAGGATAAAAAAAGAAGAGAGATTTACTATTATACCCAATATAGGAGTTCAAATTATTAAAAAACCTATATGAAATGGACTTTAGAAACACACTCAAAACTCATTTACAGCATAATAAAAAGGCTTATAACTTCTTTTAAATTACAAAACTACTATTGATTTCTTAAAACAAACTCAATCCCAAAACCTCATAAAAAATCTCAAAACACTTAATAGGACATCAAAGAAATTTAATAATCAAAATTTGTTGTAAATGCATGAGTTGGTGGATGACCACCATACCTCTTAGTATTCTACCGTTGGATTTTATGTAACCTATGCACTAAGTATTTGTAATTAGTGCTTGTAACCTATATGTATATTGTAAATGATGGTATTCAATATCCTATCTTGTAAGCCTATAAATAGGTGGTTCTACCAAAGATTAAGGGAAAGAATAAAGATGATGAAACTTTATCTTTAGCATATCACTTCTCTCTACATTTTCCCTCTAGTTTTATAACACGTTATCAGCACGACATTGCTCTTGCCCCAATATTGACACTCAGAGGCGTCTATTGGAGAAACTTCCTACTTTCTTTTGTGGGTAGGAAGTTTATGATGTCATGAACCAAAAGTTCATGAGGCCCCAATATTACACAACTATTAAAGTAGTTGAAGTTTATGATGTCATGAACCAAAAGTTCATGAGACCCCAATATTACACAACTATTAAAGAACTATTAAAGTAGTTGAAGTTTATGATGTCATGAACCAAAAGTTCATGAGGCCCCAATATTACACAACTATTAAAGTAGTTGAAGATTATAATATCATGAACCAGAAGTTCATTGACCGGATAACTTTTATGTTGTGGCATGATTATCTTGGCAATCCATATTCCACAATGACACAAAAGAGTTTTATAAATTTGTAAGGACATTGTTTAAAGGAGGCTCAAAATATTGTCTTGTCCAACAAATATCATTACAAAGAATCCTCACAAATAAAAGTTGATTTGAGCATATTATACAGTCTCTTTCTTCCTCTTATTTCTCCTTAATTTCACAAATAATATTCTCCTGTTATGGATGCAATTACGTTCCGTTACTTAATAAGTCTTGCAGTTTCAGAAAAACTTGACATGCGTCTTATGGACGTTGTTACTGCATACTTGTATGGGGAGCTAGATGCCAATATTTATATGAAAGTCCCAGAAGGACTCAAGTTGGCAGAATCAAACACTAAATCACAGGACATGTACTCCATTAAGTTGAGACGTTCACTATATGGGTTGAAACAATCCGGACGAATGTGGTACAACCGTCTTAGTGAATATTTGATTAAGGAAGGGTACATCAATGATCCCATATGTCCTTGTGTTTTCATAAAGAAATCAAATTCTGGATTTGCAATCGTAGCAGTGTATGTCGACGACATGAACTTAATTGGAACTCCTGAAGAGATCATTAAAACTGCTGAATATTTAAAGTGTGAATTTGAGATGAAAGACCTTGGTAAAACTAAATATTGTTTGGGCTTGCAGATCGAGCATCATCCCAATGGAATTCTTGTCCATCAATCAGCTTACACTGAAAAATTTTTAAAGCGATTTTATATGGATAATTCCCACTCGTTGGGCACTCCAATGGTAGTTCGTCCATTAGACACAAATAAAGATTTGGTATCAGAGCCACTCTGTCGTGTGGTGCGAGTGTGCCGACGAGGACGTCGAGCTCTTAAGGGGGGTGGATTGTAAGATCCCACATCAACCAAACGGAGAGGGAGTGATGTGCCTTATATGTGCACACCCGCATCCATCTAGCACGAGGCCTTTAGCTCACCTGAGGAGCACTAGTCAGTAGAACCTGCGAAGTTAGCGAGCCAGAAAGCAATCCCAAGGATGGGGGTGACCCACCAGATTGCTTTCGTGAGTTCCCGAAACAAACCGAGGGCGTGAGGGGCAGCCCAAAGCGACAATATCGTTAACTGCTACCCGTGAGCCGATCCCTGATGACTGACAAAAAGGATAATGCATATAAAAGTTGTACATATTCTAACATGGATTGATATTCTCATATCACAATCCATTAACATGGTGACTATATATATAATGCATGCCTGAAGCATGACAGAAATATAGGTTCTAAAGACTTAACTCCTCATAAGTGGAGATTATTTGAAAAATTCAAGCCCTATAAAAAATAACGCTCTATAGGAGGTTATGATTCACATATTCTAAATAATTCATTGTAAAAGAGATGTTTGTCTCACAAATGACAACATAAGCCCCTGAATAGGCATTGGTACCCCAAAGCAATGAGATGCTTATAAATTATGCATGCGCATGCCCATGAGAATTGTGGGATCACAAATTGATGATACATTTGGTTTATTAGTAGCTACTACAATCATCAAGGGCTATGATTATATTAAATCACGTTTCATGAATGTCGACAAGTTAAGTGATTGGCCAAAAATGGAAATAGGCAATTCCATTTATCACTAAATATGAAGTGTGGGATATTGAACCTATAGCTCAAACACCGAATTACAAATTCTAAGTATGAAGGTTATGAATTGGTGCTTATGAAGTGAAATAAGATCACTAATATGACATAAGGTTTCCTGGGAGAGACATGGTTTTAGTCTCCCATCTCATCATAGATGCATCCATATTTCTATAAGTGCAGTTGTTACTTTAACGTGAAACTTATAGCATATGTTAAATGCATATTTATTAAGACTATATGGTACATGGAAATCCTCAAAGCTCATGACTAAAAGTTTGAGTATTTTGAATTCAAATTTGATATTATTGTAACATATTCTAACTATTAAATTTGTTGTTGATGCTCCTAAATATTTCAATCATTTGAAAAGTGAAAAACAGGTCGAATAGTGTGATAGACGATCATGTATGAAGACAATGTTGCTTGTATTGCTCAAATCAGAGAAGGGGAGATATTAATCAGGGGGAGATATCAATCAGGGGGAGCATCCCAATTCTACTACATGTAGGACATATGCGCGTTGTACTCTTTTTCCCTTCGACTAGGTTTTTTGTCCCACTGGGTTTTTCCTAGCAAGGTTTTAACGAGGCAACATAAGCGCATCTAACACCATATCAATGATCCAGAAGAAAGTTTCACTCTTTTTCCCTTCACTTCGGTTTTGTCCCACTGGGTTTTCCAAGCAAGGTTTTTAATGAGGGAACTATGTCATTGTATGGTGGACATCCAAGGGGGAGTGTTGTAAATGCATGGGTTGGTGGATGACCACCATACCTCTTAGTATTCTACCGTTGGATTTTATGTAACCTATGCACTAAGTATTTGTAATTAGTGCTTGTAACCTATAGGTATATTGTAAATGATGGTATTCAATATCCTATCTTGTAAGCCTATAAATAGGTGGTTCTACCAAAGATTAAGGAAGAATAAAGATGATGAAACTTTATCTTTAGCATATCACTTCTCTCTACATTTTCCCTCTAGTTTTATAACAAAATTAAATTTAACAGGGCCAGCCATCATTTTTTGGGTTTTTTTGAGTTTATTTATAGAAATTCAACGGAATATGGTTTATTTATAATTTTAGTTCTAAAATAGGTATATGACTAAATATCTCAAAAAAGAATCCCTTGGCTTTTTGAGTTGCATTGTTGTCTCCTCCTGCTTTCTTTTGTTATGTTTGCTTGGCCATGTGGCCCGCTTAGCCACGTGCTTTTTTCTGTACTCTTTTTTGGCCTTTTGCAATATATCATCACTTTTTTTCAATTTTTTCTTTAAAAAAAATTTCTTCTCATGTATATATATATATTTTTTTGTTTAAGCTTTTTTCTTTTCTTTTTTATAATATATTTTATTATTATTTGTTTCTGATTTAGCTCTTTATATCAGTAGTAAACTTGAGGATGTTGCACGGCATACAACTCAAGGTATGCATTTTAATTTGTTTGTTTAATTGATAATTTGATATGCATTTTTATTAGATTAATGCATATTAATTTATATTAGATTAATTAATAATTTAAATGAATTTTGATAAATAATGAATGACAATAGTATTTATAAAATTTAAGGGCATTTGGTAGTCTAAATTTTTTATGAGCTTTTATCCTTTAAATATTGTCACTTTTCTGAAAAATTACTGGATCTATCATTGTGGGCGGTTATTTATTTATATATAATTTTTTATTTTTTTAAATTTTATTTCAAAGGGTTATAATTGGGTTTTGTGTCCAGTTGTTAACTAAAGTTTTAATTATTTTTAAAAATGACACATGATAAATTTTAAATAAAAGTATCACTAATTGATGCGGTGATACGTTGCTTTCTCTAAATTCTCCTATCGTAGCACACCTTTCACTCCTCGTTGCTCTTCCTTTGTATAACCAAAGGAATGAAGTCAACAATTATTATAATACTTAAATATCTAATTCGTCATTCCAAAATTACTTTTGCATTTCCAAATATCTTCCTTACCTTCAGCATATTCCCTTGTTTTTGGTTATATTCATGATGGTAGTCAATTTGTATTTCTCTTCCTCTTCCTTTACAGTGAAGTTAGAGTAAATCTGAAAATACAATATAACATTCTAATAGGTTCAAATAAATATATAAGTTTACATGCAGCCAAGCCAAGAATCAATAGTTAAGCGTGTCCAGTTAAAATTTAGAGAAATAATCTTAGATGGGATACATTCGCTTCATCTCCACGACCATTGTTCAACCCACATTCCACAATGAACTTACTCAGAGGATTGAGTTAACTCCATGGGATCTACAGCTCATCCTATTAGATCACATCCAAAAGGGCCTTCTCTTCCACAAACCAAAATCCAGCACCTATGAGCAAGACCCCATCACGAGCTTGACTGAACACCTAAAACACTCCCTCTCCCTCACCTTAGACATCTTCTATCCCCTTGCTGGCCGTCTTGCAATTACCGAAAATGAGGACGACAACACCACCTCTTTCTCCGTCGACTGCAATGGCGCCGGAGCTGAGTTTGTCCATGCAGTTGCCGATGGTGTCACGGTGGCCGATATCCTTGACTCTGTTTTGGTTCCTGATGACATTGTTCACTCATTCTTTCTGATGAATGGGGTTTTGAACTACGAAGGCAGTGGATCCAAACCCCTGCTTGCAGTTCAAATAACTGAGTTGGTTGATGGCATTTTCATAGGTTGCACAATGAACCACTCTGTTGTTGATGGGTCATCATTCTGGCATTTCTTCAACACTTGGTCTGAAATCTCTCGACGTGGTAGTACCAATTGTGGCAAAATTTTGCAACCTCCTCCTGCTTTTGGCCGCGATTTTCTCAACGGCATCATTGATCTCCCGGTTCGCCTTCCAAACTTTCAAAACAAAATCCCGAAAATTAGGTTTTTAGCACCCCTTCTTCAACAAAGAGTGTTCCATTTTTCCAAGCAAAAAATTGCACAGCTCAAAGCGAAAGCCAATGCCGAAATGGGCACCACCAGGATCTCATCCCTTCAAGCACTCTTGGCTCATCTTTGGGTGTCCGTGACCCGCAACCAGCGTCTCGAAACTGATCAAGAGACCCAGTACAAAGTGTTAGTGGGCATGAGGCAGAGATTACAGCCACCATTGCCAGACCAATACCTTGGAAATGCTGTTCTATTCGGCATAGTAACATCCACAGTAGGCGAGTTGCTTGAGCGCGGACTAGGCTGGGCGGCTTGGGAAATGAACAAGACGATTTCTTCACAAACAGAACAAGATGTAAGGAAGCTGTTGGAGGGTTGGATAAAAGATCCTAAAGTGCCAAAGCTTGATGGCTTGGCAAGCAACTCTTTGTTGACAGGAAGCTCACCGCGGTTCAATGTGTTTGGCAACGACTTTGGTTGGGGACGGCCTCTGGCTGTTCGAAGTGGCGTTGGGAACAAATTTGATGGGAAGTTGACTGTGTTTCCTGGGGCTGAAGATGGAAGTATTGATTTTGAAGCTTGCCTTTTGCCTCAGACACTACAAGCTTTGGCACACGACGCAGAGTTCACGGCCAGTCTAGCTGCTTGATTTTTAGTTTCTTTCTCTTGCAATTATAGTCAAGGACAGTGACCATGAAAGCTGGGGAGGTTCTGGAACGTGGGCTTGGTTTTGTGGCTTGGGAAATGAACAACATGGTGGCTTTGCAAACAGAAGAGAAACTGAGAAGCTTCTTGGAGTGTTGGGTGCAAGAGCCCAAGTTGCTTACAGAAGACAATATGGCTGCTAATGCTTTAGTCACAAGCAGCTCGCCGAGGTTCAATGTGAATGGCAATGACTTTGGTTGGGAAAGGCCAGTTGGGGTGAGAAACGGTGTTGAGAATAAGTCACATGGGAAGATTACAGTGTTTGCTGGGGTTGAAGAAGGCAGTATTGATATTGAAGCTTGTCTTTTGGCTGAGACCTTGGAGGCCATGGGAAATGATTCAGAATTCATGGATGTGGACACAGTGTAGCTCTAGATGCATTGCTAATACAACTTTTTTAAATAAAAATTATTTAAATATGTATTTGTGTAATCAATTCAATCATGTTATCATTATCTTCTGCGCTATCTAATTTGTTCTTTGTGTAATCAATTCAATCAAGTTATCACAGTATTCACTACAGAAAATGCCATTTCTATAGAGAATTAGTACATCCGTTATAATCCATCATGATTGAGAACGAGGTAAACTAGTCATATGACCAAGTATCCATTTGGATTCAAATAAAAATACTAAAAAATCAAATTCCCATCAAATTAAAATATGAAAAATTAGTTCTGGTGCAAAATACGATTTAGGCTAAAAATGATGGCTCATTAAGTCAACATATACTTCATACTAAAATCCTATAAAATCAAGTTTTCTTATTTGATGTGTAAGAAATAAAAGCCGCCAAAAAATATCTTGAGAAAATGATTATTCCGAAAAATTATTTTTCATACTTGGTCAATATTTTTACACAAAACAATTTTTCATGTATGGTATGAATGCATGAAGGGACCTATGGTCAATCTAGGTAAAAAGCCTTAGATGTTCAATCCACAAATACTTTTAGCCTTTCAAAATTGCACCTCCGCAAAAAAATTCATGAGTCCGCCAATTAGCGCAGTATATATTAACTTATTAAAGCCCAAAAAAGTCCCTTTAACAAAATAATAATAATAAATAATTCAGTTGGAGGGAAGCAATAAAAATACACATTAAAATAGGTTCACTTTCAGTTATGTTATTGAACATATTTTCATTCTGATCATATGTATTTTTCAGTTGCATTTAATATGTATTTGTTTATTGTTTTTGATAAAGAGCGATAGTATTTTATTGATAAGAGGAACATAAACAAGTACAAAGCCACTATGGTATTAAATCCTATTTGGTTTATGTTAAAGCTTATTGAAAATTAGTCTATGGAGCTATGAACAGCTTGGTTTATATGATTTAATGTTTACTTTTATTTCTATAAACACTATAGAAATTGTAAGTACCAAAAAAAATAATCATTAAATTTTAAGCTAATAACTTTAGCCAGCACACCCGTTAAAAAATTCTTAGTTTTGCCCTTGCATGTGACTCATGTCAATTCTACCCTATTAGTATGAAAATTGTATTGGCATTTCCTAGACTCTAGCATAGGTTGGAAAGTCGTATGTGAATAATGTTTACTAGAATTTTTGGTGCAACACATTCAATTTCGAATTTTTAAAGCATGACTTGATCAATATGAGAAACTTGATTTCAGGTAAATAATTACATAATCATGCATTCACAATATGATTCCTAGTTGAATTTTCCATGCCATTGTGATTTAAGTTAAAATATTAATGTTTCCTATAATGACATGCACGATGCTCATCTCCTATTTAACTTGTTTTAGGAGATATTATTTCTCCACAAAAGAGTGGCTATTTGGTTTCATCACTTAGAGTCCATATTGAACCAAAACTAATATTCATAATTGAATAGTATTTAGTCTCCTGTTTTGACGTCTTTGACTTGAGCCCATATTGGATTAAACTTGAGAGTCATAATCGAAGAGCGTTGTGGACTCTTGTGTTACCATCTGACTAGAGAGAATGAGTTTTGCATAAAAGAAATGTGTCGCTCTTTTGAAAAACATAGCTTTCGACATATTGTTTTTTGAGCATATTGAATTTTTAAGAGAAAGTTGATGTGCATATTTTTTTCTAATAAGTCATCAAGTGCTCCTTGTTTACTTGGTGACTTATCAAATCTTTTCATCATTCATATTGTATTCATATGCAGGTGATGACTCATATGGTTGAGGGCACCAAGACTGTTATGGTGTTTATCCACCGGCGAGCTTGAAGCAATCGCGACCAGTTCAACATACGGAGTGTCGAAGATCATCCCGTGACAGAAGTTGAGTTACGAAGAAGTCGATAAACTTTATCAAGATTACGCCTAGGATAAGTGTGTGAGTACTTCTTGTAATCTTCATTCTATAGCGGATTTGTTTTGGACTAAGGAGTCCTGTGGATTTTCCTCATAAGTGGGGCTTTACCACATAAAATAAATATTTGCGTGTTCCTTTACTGTAAGCTCTTCACATTTCAGGATTGGTAAGCCATATCAATCCTGCTTCGAAAGTCTATTTTAATTTATTGTTAATAATATCGAATTAGCCTATTCACCTCCCTCTAAGCATTTTTACTCATCCTAAAGGTAATTTATGTTGGCATCAGAGCAGTTTGCTGAACACACTCAACAAGATCCGACATACTATAGGATAGATCGTGCAGCGGGCTCAATTGTACATCCACCATATTTCGATGGCAACAACTATGGTGCTTAGAAGGCTAAAATGAAGTCGTTTCTCTTGTCCTTAGACGTGTATGGAATACAGTGGTTCATGGATTTCCTAAACCCACAAAGAAGATCAGAAAAGGGGATGAAGAAACCATAGTTCCCAAAACTAGAGAAGAGTGGACCACTGCAGAAGTCACACACAACACTAATAATCAGAAGGAGTTAAATGCTATATTTACTACTGTCTCTTCCGATCAATTTGAATATATATCTGGCTGTGATACTTCCAAGGAGGCTTAGGATATTTTGCAGGTCACTCATGAAGGAATAGATACTATCAAGGGAGCCAAGCATCAAATGCACACTTTATAGTTTGAGACAATCATGATGGATGAGAAGGAAACTTTTTCTGAATTTTATGTTAAACTTTACATCCTTGTGAATGCATGTTCAAGTTTAGGTGAAAAAAATTTCAAAAGATAGGGGGTGAAAAGATTTTAAGGTCCTTGCCTCAACGTTTTCAAACAAAGATCACTTGAACACTTTGAAAGTTCTTGAACTCAAAGGGCACTTCAAACCTAAGAGATGAAGCACCTAGCTCCTAAAAAGAGTAAAAGCATTTCTCTCAAAGTAATTGACAATTACAGATAGTGAACACCAATCAAAAGAATTCAATGGAGAGGAATTTGGAATTTGCTTATCTTTCACGACAATTCAAGAAGTTTTTCAAAAATCAAAATTCCAGAAGTCACTTCAAGAAATCACCCAGGTATAAATTCAAAAATTAAGCATGGTGATTATACTTATGGTAATTTAAAATCTCGCAGGTTCACTGAGAAGAAAAACACTAGAGAGAGAGTCAAGTGCTTTGAATGCAAAGGGTATGGACATATTGCCTCTGAATGTGCCAACAGACAAAAGAAGCAAAATGGAAAAGTCAAAGCACATATAATGTAACCTGGAGTGACAGTGACCCAGAATCAGAAAATGAAGAAAATACCATTGCGTTAATCACCACAATCAGCTTGGATGAGGCACAGCAAAACAATGTGAATAATAGAGAACCAAATATTGACTATGTGCTGGAAAAGTATGATGATCGGTTGGCTGCCTCTAAGAAACTCAACAAACATAATAGAGAGCTTGCAAAAAGAGTT